>NW_009226767.1:0-4345 GCF_000690835.1 Fulmarus glacialis | reverse complement strand
ACACATACTGATTGGAGTATTTAACCATAATTTAAGGTCTGAAGAAACCAGTGAAAAAACAAGATCATGCTATGGCTCAAGCTTAACAATACACATAGTGTCATACTGTGCGTTGCTGAGTGTTGGGCTCTCTAGTTCCCTTTTACCAAAAACATCAAATGTCTACCAGACTGGTATTTCTGCTGTGACATTCATGTGCAGTTCTTGTCCCTTTCCTTCTCTGAGTGCAATATTAGTATACCCATCTGATCTGTCTTTTTAATCTCCTGTTGTCACTATAAGTACTCATTATAAATATTCTGTGCTGAGAAATTAGGTCAGATGACAATCACATTTTTTTTTGTTACTGACAATTTACAACATTGACAAAACATATCCTTTAACTGTGCCTATTTTTCAACTTTACTAGATTTCACAAGGAGCATCCCTAAACGATTTACAGAAGAAGAAGAGGCGTGCCCCTCTTCCACCAACTGCATCGGCTCCACCCACTCCTGCCATGCCAAACAGGACAGAAGAGAGGGAAGACAAGAGGAAGAGCACAATGGGTGAGAGGTGTTCTTTTTTCCTGTATAATCCCATGCATGTGCTTTCAATGTTCACTGTTCAAAGTTTCCTTAATTCTGTTATGCTGTGAGTTTGGGAACTTTTGTAACTTGGGGAAAAAAACGCATTTCTCTGCAGAATGAAAGTCTGGAAATAAGTGTTTGTATATTACCTCTTTTTTTAATGCCACCGTTCAGAGTACCACAGGATAGTAAAAGGTAGATAACACTCATCAGATGATTTGAACGTTTGGTATGAGCTGGATATCCAAAAGCACTAGCCCTGGGCCTATTCTGCGCCTTTAAGGTCATGGTGGTTTTGCTAGTAAATGGAAATATGGAAATAGTAAATGGAAATGCTAGTAAATGGACATGGGCCAGGCAATACTGAATGCATCTGAAGCCATGGGGTTCTGCTAGAACAGAAGTACAGTCAAGCTGGTTCAGTATCTCCTCATGTTCCTAAAGCCTGAAGACATTTTCTTTTCCTGTAGTCCTCCAACAGTATGACGTCAACTGACCATATTCAGTGAAGTTTTTCTTCTGAATTTAGTCCTCAGTTTTATTATAAATCAATCTCTGCTGAGTCTTTAGCTAATCAGTAGAAGAAGAGAACTGGTGCTCTCAAAGGAATGTCGTACGTAGCTGGAGACAACAAAAGAAACTCTGATCTTCAGCTGTGTGTGACACCACATTTACTCTCATACAGGAAGACTGAAAAACGTTCTCCCAGACCTCTGTCATTACCTGACTGCTAGCTTATTCAGGTCAGTGGGAGCTTTGTCCAAGTGAGGACCCCAAGATTATGCTTTTAGCAAAAAAAGTGATTTTATGATGAGTAAAGATATAATAGCCCCACATATTGGAACTCGTTTTTCAGTACATTAAGAGAATCATTCTCCAAGTGCTGTAATGCACTCAGTGCACTTCAGTTCGTGCCTTTGACCTCATGTTTCATAAAGTGCCTAAGACATACAGAATACAGATATGACATCCTGTCATACATAATTGCTTACATTACAAATGCCTCACAGTTTAGAAAGAAACCTCTTGGTTTTGTTCCAACATGGATTTTCAGTAAATGCTTCACATTTAATACCTCAGCATTTATGTAGCAGCAGGAGTCCATTATCTTGTGACATGTTCGACTCCATTGACATCTCTTATTTAAACCCTCTAAGGGGAACGTTATCGCTGTGCCATATAACACAGGAGTTTTCAGCAAATTGGCTTACTTTTAACCACTGCAGATGTCACAGTCTGTCACTCCTCATGCTTTGCCCTACTGCTGGTCACTTATTGATGACATTTGGTGCTTTAACTTTTTGTAAGTGTTCATTTTATTTTGTATCAGTGCTGGGAATGTTACAGATGAAATAAAGCACAGCAGAGTCCCTTCTAGTTCGTTCAGTACTGTGTACATAAGTGCTTGCTGGCCAGACTCTGCTGATGTAGGATTCTGTAGTATCGTTTACTTTAATGGAGCCTTATTAATTTACACTGACAAAGAACTTGTCCCAGAGTAGCCCTCTCTTCAGTGCTTTTCATTTTCTGCCACTTTCTTGAATGAATGCATTCATTAACAAGAAAAAATGTTACAGCAAGGGAAGGTTGGTAAAACAGCCTCTCTTCAGGGCCCTTGCAAGAAAACGATGAGAAAGCACAGATGGCTCTGAAAGCAAGAGAGAAAAGCTGTGAAAAAAGCAAGACTGTAGTGAGGGGAAAAACATGCTGCAAGAAATAGGCAGCTGCATGATGGAAAAAGGATTAAAGCTACCTATATATCTCCCAAGTTAGCCACGTGAATCAAAGCAAAAGATCCTATCAAAGATATTCTCAAACTGGCAAATTCATTTCAGTATTCAATACTGAATCACTTATTCTGACCCCAAAGTATTGTGCCCAGTTTTCTCAAAGCAGTAAAAAAGAGTCTGCACATTTGCCAGCATTAAATTGTGTCTTGAATCTCTGGAAGCTAGTAACTCCTAAGTAGAAAATCATAATGGTTTAATCTTTTTTCCTCCCTCTCGGTGCTGCTTCCCTTCTCAGCAGCACCAGAGCGTGAGCCTAAGAGTATAGGAATGATCAGATTGGATCAGACCAGAGGTTCATCTCTGCCAGCATCCGTCCTCAGCAATGACTACAGCAGATGCTTAAGGCAGGGTATGAGAGCAGAACAAGCAGGTAGTCATGGTCCCTCAGTCCACTTCCAGCCTCTAAGGACTTTCCAAATTGCAGTTAGCTCTAGGTCTGTACACTGCAAAATGGCAGCAGCTTTTTAACATTGCAAATGGTTAATAGACTATAGTGCAAAGGTGCATGTTATTGCACATAGTATTGAAATAAGCCACCAGCCAAAGTTATGAGCATTACCTTTGATAGCTTAAAACACCCTTCTGCAAAAAAAAAGACTTCATCATCTGCTTCCCCACCATGTCAAGATAATAAAAAACCTACTCAGAAAAAGAAGGTAAAAACCTGTCAAGATACCTACTTCAAAATACAGACCTGAGGCATTTTCCTCTTTCTCTCAAAGAGTCAGGAAAATAATCATGTGAAGTATCCTAGAGGTCAATAAATTTAGGCAGTTTGGCACTTAAGAAGATAAAAATAAAACACATTTTTCACATTTCCTTACATAGCCTTTTTCAGGTTTTTTTTTAATTGAACTTTTTTCTCCTTCCTTATGTCAGCCAAAACTGGTGATTTTTAACTGTTAGCTGTGATGTACACGTATGTGCTGGGCCCAATCTGGTCCCATTGCTGTTGGTTTAAGAGAGACCTAGCTTTTCCTTCTCCCTTAATTATTTGGGGGTAAATAAGAGCAGAATTAGATCCAGAGAGGCTTTGGATGTGGGTAGGGGAAAATCAATGTGTGTTTAAAAAATAACAATAAACAGAGCGATCATTATCTTGACATTGAAGTAACTAGTCAATTGATCCCCCTGTAGGTGATGGACGGCAGGTGCCACAAAAGCCTCCTAGAGGCACCACTCGTGGTCCACCCCAGTTAGTGATCCCCCCACCCCCACCTTACCCTCCTCCTGACAGAGACATTGTGGATGCAACAGTCTGTTACAGAGAAGCAGATGTTACAGCACCAACAGAGCTGGTACCTAAACGTATGTTTGAAAATCTATGTATTTGCATTTCAACTCTTTTGATGGTTACTCTCAGGGGTAGCTTTTCCAGACTTTCCTCTCTGCTCTGTAGACATACGTGTCTGTTTTTTCCCCTTTTTCCAGCCTGTTGTCTTTTAAAATGCCCAATGCAGTGTAACTAATTAATATAAAGTAAACAAAGCGTTTGTTTGGAGACAGTTTTGCGGATGATACCTGGCCATTGTATGGAAGCATTTAAAAACAGCCATCAAACCATGTGACTTTGTGCAGCTGGAAGCAAAAATCTGTTGTCTTGTATTAATACTTCATGTTTGTTTTTCTGTACTAACTTTTTTCTGTCTCTCCAGAGGCGAATTCCTTTGAGAATCAATAGGTCTATCAGTCTAGATTGAAAACTCCAGGGTATCTCCCTTAGGAAAATGAAACCATTTACAGGAGCTGTATATTGTTAAAGGCCTTCCTGTCCTAATGGATACATCAGGCAAGTCCTGCCTGACCAACCTAGTGGCCTTCTATGATGGAGTGACTACATCAGGGGACATGGGAAGGGCTACTGATGTTGTCTGTCTGGACCTCTGTAAGGCCTTTGACACGGTCCCCCACAACACCCTTCTCTCTAAACTGGAGAGGGATGTATTTGATGGGTGAATTGTCCGGTGGGTGAGGAATTGGTTGGAT
>NW_009226766.1:0-9428 GCF_000690835.1 Fulmarus glacialis | reverse complement strand
TCCAGGAACTCCTTGTTCATCCATACAGGTCTCCTGGGTTTTTTGCCCGATTTCCTCTTTGTTGGGATGCATCATCCTGAGCTTGGAGGAGGTGATACTTTAATAATAACTAGCTTTCTTGGGCCCCTCTTCCCTCCAGGGCTTTGTCCCATGGCAGGCACTCTACCAAGCAGATCCCTGAAGAGGCCAAAGTCTGCTCTCCTGAAGTCCAGGGTAGGGAGCTTGCTGTGCACCCTCCTCGGTGCCCTAAGGATCTTGAACTCCACCATTTCATGGTCACTGCAGCCAAGGCTGCCCTTGAGCTTCACATTCCCCACCAGCCCCTCCTTGTTGGTGAGAACAAGGTCCAGCATAGCACCTTTCCTTATTGGCTCCTCTACCACTTGGAGAAGGAAGTTATCATCGATGCATTCCAGGAACCTCCCGGATTGCTTATGCCCTGCTGTGTTGTCCCTTCAACAGATATCGGGGTGTTGAAGTCCCCCATGAGGACCCGGGCTTGTGAACGTGAGGCTGATCCTATCTGTCTATAGAGGCCCTCAACCTGCTTGGTCTTCCTGGTCAGGTGGCCTGTAGCTTGACCCTAAAATATTTCCTAGCATACGCAGCTTTGATGCTTTTCAATGAACCTAAAGCTCATGCTGTATTTCATACAATGTGCAGGATTGGGCACCAAGAACAATGTTTTTGAATTCTAATGATGTCACCACACATGACAAAGCAATGTATAGCACAACTAAAAAAAAAATCTGACTAAATGAAGTAAAAACTCAGCAAACCGAGCCAACATAAAACAGTGATTAAATAAAGACGGATGACTTCCGAAAAAGTGTGAAAACTAAGTCAGAACACTTATCATTCGGGGGGGGGACAAAAAACAACAAAAACCTCTTTCCAGATAGATACAAATATTTTTATGAACCCTTTCAAGAACTAATTGACTTACTGGAGGGTAAGAGAGTAGTAACCTAAGTATGGCTTAGGTTACTAGTAACCTAGTATGGCTTTATGCAATGTTCAACAAAGCAGGTTCTACTGTAATACCAAGCAAACCAAGAAAATGGCCATACATCAGTCACAGAGCGTACATGCTCAGTGAGACAGTCCTCCACCACGATTCACAGCCACTTTGCCAGGAATATATGAAGATATGTTTCTTTTATGTTTCTCCAAAGTAATGCCACAGTCATTTGTGACTACCAGTCAAAACTACCCTGAATCAGAAAAGTTTCACTAATAGTTAACAGTTATTAATAATTTAAAACAAAACAAAACCCCACACTCTCAAAACCTTACTTGACTTTCAGAAACATAAAATCATAGCTATTTTCTTCATTTAGCCCTGAATTCTTTGGAGGGTGGTTCTCCCCTAGGACTACTGCATATGAAACATTTAGGTATAAATGCCCACAGAACAGGAATTTCACTCTTGTGAGACAAAGCTTATAAGGTAACATCTTTTATTGAAGTAACTGTTACAACTAGAAAAATGGCAAGATTTCCAGCACGCGTTCTTCATTTATTTTTACGTTTTTAATCTGTAAATTGAGATGATGCATAAATAACTGAAAATATTTTTTTCCTCATAGGCAAAAAAACCTTAAACAACTAATCACAGTTAAGAATTTGCTAGGTAGAATTCAGAAGACATGCCTCAGAGTATAATATACGCTGCTGGTTACAAATGTTAATAGCTCCTTTCTTCCAAATGGAAAGGTGAATAGCAGTTCAAGTCAGAGAACAAAAGCTAGATATTTATTTCTGCCTTCACTTTATCTTTTTCAAGTTCACATCATCTTGACTGAAGTTAGGAAATTGATTTTTTTCCCCACTGTAATGGTTTTCACAGTCCTTTTCAGTCTTTTTCTCTGCTTGGTTGTAACTTACCAATAGCTTATGAAATATAAATACTCCCCAAAAAAGCATTATATTTAAGAACACAGTTCTCAGTCCAGTAAGCCAGCCATCACTCACTTTTTAGCAATGCTAGTTTGTAATAAAAACCTGACCTGTTTCTGACCTATTAATCTTCTCTCAGCACTTACTTTTAAAGCCAGTCATCTTATGACTCACATCACCACTTTTGATTTTCAGGTACTCCATCCTTTAATGAAGTTAATGTAAAAGAAGACATAAAAAGCACATTTAAAATAGTCATAATTTATTATAATAAACCCAAATACAATTCACAAGGCAACAACTCAAAAAAGAGGGTTTAGGTCAAATATTTCTCTATTGGCATACTAAAGCTATTCATCCATTCTTGAGCGTTCCAGGATGCTATGAGGGTGGGAGAGCTAATTGAGAAATGGTAGAAGTATCTCACTGATGCAACGGCTTAAATATTTAGCAAATTATGTTGCAACTAGTTGTTGCCAAGAAATGTTCAATGTCAGTTAAGTTGTTATGTGGTGTGTCATCTGATAGCAATAAAATTCTTTCATTTTCCCATTCACTGTAGACCTGTCAGAGAACCCCAGAGTATCAGTATTTGCTCCATAGCCAGTGAAGAACAACAAACCAAAACAAACAAACCCAAACAGGCCCGTATACAGTTTTTCGCAGAACTTCTCTCTCTTCGTAATCTTACAGCTTCTGAACGCCAAACTACTACTTTATCCTCAAGGATAACATAGATCTTCTTATGCTTCTTATGCTTTTTCCATAAATATACTGGGCAGTAGTAGCGAAACACATTAAAATCATTATCAATGGCACACTGATGTCTACTTTTCTTGACTACAGTTTCCTGCCTCCAGAATAACGTCACCACATTTTTGAAAGCTTCATCACATATTTGCCAAAGTTTCTTAAAAGCCTGCCGATTTCCAAATTACAAAAGTCGCTGCCATAAGCAAAACACTCACCCCTGGGAAACTGGGAGTTAGGAGTTTCCGATGGTCTGTCTTTACATTCACTAGACAGCAAAGAGCTAACATTTACTTCAGTAAGAGTTGAACTGGACATGTAAAAGGGAATAAGTACATTATAACAGTTTCTTCCTAAATAAGGGACATAATTTTGGGCATTAGGATAAAAGACAACACATTACTGAGTGGAAAGATTACATTTGTTGTTTCTGCCAATGTAAAAATATTCTTTTTAAATATGAAAGAAGTAGAAAAAACTTCTGTGGATGCAGACTATTGGACACCAAAGAACCTTTGCTTAAAGACCACACGATAATCTTGTAATGAACTTAGAAGTCATTCATTTTTAAGTGCTCACACATTCAACCTAACTTTTTCAGTTAGGCTACTCCTGTAATAGTACATTTTATAGAAAGAGGGCCTCAGTAAAAACATACTGCAGAAAACTGCTCGCATGCCATACTGTGATTTGAATATCTAAAATTCAATCAGCATTTTTCTTTTCTACATCTTAACAAGACTCTACCAATAAAAATCCAAACATATATTTCTGTTGTATGATAAAACTTCATTGATGTTTAGGAACAGCTGAGGACATAAATGAAATTGGACTTATCTGGATTAAAACTTAAAAAAAAAGATTTTATTTACTATAAAGCTCTTTGGTTTTCAGTGTTTAAAGGATCTGAGATGGTTATGAAAAATGGCAAGCTAGCAAAAAAACCTGATGGATCAAACTCGATACATTGAAAAAAAGATGCAACTGCTCCACAAAAATGCTGTCAAATTGTCAACTATCATGTATAAATCACAGGCAGTACTTGCCACAGGGGATGGGCAGATAACTTATCTAATGCCTTAGCAATGACATAGCTGACCAAACACCTAATAGAAAGAAATACATTACTGCTTATTATTTCAGAGACAGAAGTAACCAGGGTTCCTAACGCAGGATTGAGACCATGCCGTTCTAGGTACAAAGATATTCCTACCCCTCAATTCATCTAAACATGAATGCTACTTTGGACTAGATTAAGTTCAGTAAAGTTAATGCTTTAGGCAAAACCAATAGGGCCCTGACTGAAACATTAACTAATGTTCAAAAAGCACATGCCATATATTCTACATGCTGAATAAAGATACTCCTCTGTCCTGAAAGAAGCATTGATAACTCTAGTTATTTTCTGTACTCACTGTAACTACAAAATCTAAGTATTACTCCCTGAAAATAAAGTACAGGTATCCTTTTTTCAGAGAAGTATCTTTGTATAAATATAATTGGTAGAAGTTTTTTTTATATGGGAATGTCAGTACTACTGCTGAACAACAACATATTCTTTTACGCTGGAGACACATTACAGATCCATTTAACTTGTGGAAAAAAAAATTAAGATAAAGGCTAGAGTCAGGACACTCTGAAGTAAAATACAACATGGAAGAGGTAGTTGCATTTCCAAAGTAGTAATCACTTTTGGGGGGTGAGGGGCAGGGGGAAACAAAAAAAACCCCAAATCATTGAGAGAACAATTTGTCACTGAAGTGGAAACAGAAAAAACAGAGAAGGCATTGAACCGTGTTTGCCTTGCCTAAACAAAAGATGTTTTTTAAGACACTGCCCAAGACTGTCTATAAAGAGCACTCCTTTAAATGAAAGCACCAAAGCTACCTCATTCATGAACTCAGAAATGCCACAGAAAATACTTTGGGAGCTAATGGAAAGCTTAGCAAAGGAACCAACCATCTGAAACAACAGAATTGCCTGAAAGACATGGAAAATAACTCCAGCTGGTAGAAGTGTTAAGCCACATAAATCGAAGAAAACAAACTACAACTCTATAAAAAAGTTGCCATAGGTCTGTCATCTAAAGCTAATGGCCCAGTTCTAACAATGTTTACAGGAAGAAGTTACTGGCTATAAATTCAACAAACAGGTCACTTTCTGATATCCCATGGTTCCCTAGAAAGCAGCCCTAGAAAGTTAGAGAAGAAGGAATTACACTGATTCTTTAGGTCTTAAAAAAAATAACACTAGAATTTATGTGAAACAATAACTGACAAAACAGAAGATTAGACCAGTTAGTGAAAACAGAAAGATGATGCCTATTTAAAGAACACTTTACTGTCCAAAAGTATATCAACTCTGACTTTGTTTCTACTGATACTTAGAAATCAAAAGTAGTACATCATGTACCCCTTCTGGGGTATCATTTCAGCCAAATAATTGCTTAAAAATACTGAAACTGAGAATTTGCTTTTAAGTTTTTTACTGTGTTTTGTGCAGTCTTGGAATTTACTTTACTTATCATTCTGATATGCAGCTATTCTTCTTTATTGGCTGCCAAGCACAAGTATGCTACCATGCTACTAACATAGTACATGTCAGCTTTGAGACTGAAAGTATGCTATCAATTACTACCTACGCTGCTAGGATTTTACATGTAAACATTCAACAATAACAACGAGTGATACCAGACTGTTCATAAACCAGGTCTCAAAAAGTCCTAAGATGTGTTTAACACTCAGATGTTTCAAAATAATGAATCATAGATCCATTTGATTTGGTTTCTTGGTCTCCATAGTTGCTTTGCATTATATGAGAAATAGGTGGTTTTCAACACAGCTTTTACCAAATTATCATCTCTTACAATTATAGATTACCGTTTACAATTTAATTCTTAGCTGCTTCAGTGTCACAGCTAATTTGGAGAGCTGGTAACTGGGCCACACACTCATTTTTCCTACGACGGCTTTGACTTCACATCTCTCCTACTTTACTTTTGGAGTCACATAAAGCAGCCACGAAATGAAACTTTATTTGTAGAAGTCTTAAATTTTCATCTGTTCCTCTTATAGCTTGCATCTTCATTCTCTGAAATTACACAGGACACTGCACTCGGTAATGGAGTGGAATACAGAACATAATTTCCACATTTTCTTAGGGTAGATTTCCAAGATGCCTATATCAGGCACTGTCACTGTACCTAAAAAGGAGGGTCTCCCCCTCCTTTGCTCCTCCTCTTACACTGACTGGCCCAAAAGTGAGCCATTATTAAACTAGCAGAAAACTCAACATTAAAAAGTAAGTTAGCAGTTCTCTGTCCAAGGAACTAGGCGAACACTAGAAAGAAAGAAGTGGGCTCTAAATAGTCTTCTCCATGTATTTACTGCTGTTGGGAGAAAAGGAGAAAGTAGCAGGAAGCAATCATGCTCTGCTCTTGGCACTGGTGTAGCAGAAGGCCCGTTGGACATTCACACTATGCCTGCCAATTCTTAGTTATTAACATGAATAGCACAGCACTTACTCTCCTTTACAAAATACCTTTATTCCCTTGAGAATAACTTTTTATTAGAAATGTTATTATCTCCTAAAGACTTTGAGGTTCATTTGAAACGGTCTCAATTGTGTGCAAGTTTGCACAGTAACCTAATAACCCCAACTGTACAAATACCACCCTCTTAACTCTGTATTACACATAACATTAAAGACTTCCATGATACAAGGTCTACACTGTTCAGGAAAAGCCCTGTTAAAGGACCTTTGTTATTTCCTCAGAACCTCTCTGTTGGGCTCCAAGATCAGTTATGTCTCAGTCAGGTTTTTTGGTCTGGCTTTCTGTCCTCTGGCCACTACACTCAGTTTACTGAACACCTGGGCTCCCTGTGTGCCAGTCTTCTGAGGGATTTCCCTTTACAACAAAGCACGTTGCACTGAAGTAATCAATGACTCTTTGAGAACATATACACTCTTCCATCAAACTGAATAAGGCTCTAAAATGATTCTTCCCATCTCCAGCATGGGTGGTGATAACCTGTTGCCATGTATCAGCCTGGGTCCAGATGATGTTAAGCACTATGGGCAATTTAAGAACACTGTATTCCAAAAACATCAAATAATGCCCAAGGCGTGCCACCTGAAATTCTGGAATTCAGATGACAGGAATGATGTGAATTTGGAGAAAAACCTCAAGCTGTATAACTACATAAGAAAAATAGATAAAGAATCAGGTTTGACAACTTAGGGAGTAACAATGATCTATTTGTCCTACAGTAAATTCCTAATAGTAGCGGTAATGATGTGAGAAATGCTGTACAGGTCGAAGGAGTTAAAAATGGTACATCACTGAGAAATAAAGAGGTTCATTGAGAAACGCAATGAACTTATGTTATATCGCCCTGCACTGGGGTTATGTTTGTGATAATACCCTACTGATATCTACTCACTGAGAGGCACCCCATGATGTATGAAATTAAACCTATCTTGGCATTGTATGGAAAAAGTCCACGTTTCCCAGAATGGAAAGGGAAGCAGCCACCACAATGTCATGTTCTGAAATGATCTAAAAACCATAATGGATCCAGTGTAAGGGGATCCAGTCAGAAACAGATAAAACGAAAATAAGTTGTATGAACAGAATACATGCATCCAATCATTTGAGCTCCAATATTAGTCTTATACACAGTTAAACAGCCCAAGATGCAAAATTCTTGAGAAAGGCCCTTTGAAAATATGAGAGAGTTAAAGAGGTCAGTTACAATGTCCAGATAACTTGGTACAAAGGCATGCTTCAAAACTTCACACATTAAAAGCCTAAAAGCTTGTCACGACTATGAAGATATCATATATATCCCCAAGCACTTCAACAGATTTTCTAGTTGAAAGAGAAATTCCATTGGAACATTTAAAATGCACAAAGAGCCTAAGACAAAAATCAGAAAGATTGGAGCTCTGTTGCAAAATGCTTCAAAAGCATATTTTCATGACAAGCCTGGTCTGAATCAAGGAACAAACTATAAAGTCCTTACCAAGCTTACCAAACTACACACTCACAAGAACATTTACATAAAGAAGTATTAAGCAACCTGAAATTATGGGAAATCATAGGAGGCTTAGAGAGCAAAGGTCTTTGGCTTCACCTGCTGTTACCGCCTAAGGAAGCCGAGAACATCGCATTCTGCAGGGAGTCCAGGCAGATCAATATAACCACTGTATCCAACGGTGGTTGGATGCCCCAGCAGGATGGATGTTGAGAGAGCATGCTGCCTGCGCGCTCCAGAATTTAAAGACACCAACACATCTCCACATCTCCTTAGATGAGGATGAACAGAAGAAATCTGCCTTCTCCACTGACTGCACGCCACCTTTTGGACTTGCCAGTAATCCAAAACGCCAGCATTGACTGGTCTTCATTGCCTAAAATGAAAAGGCAGGTCAACCACTGAGCTATCACAGAAAGAGAACATGAATTTGTAAGATGTTTCAGTAACAGCATCTGCATAAAAGCAAGCAAGCAAGCCTGAAAAAGTATTCTAGGTAAAAGATAATCACAAGCACTCTAAAAATAAATGTCTTGTGAAATACACCAAATTTTCAACATATTGGCTGAGCTTGTACTTTTGCCTACACTAGTGCAGCAGAAATGAACAAAAACCCTTGAAGTGTGGCCTTTCTAAATGAAGCTATGTCTCTGTGAGTGACAATATTGTCTTGAAGCAGAAACATATTGCCATTAGAAGATTTATTAAACAGCAAAATCGTATGTGTTCAGCTACGGGTTTAAAATCCTAATTTATCGCTCCTCCTTTGCCAATAAAAGTCATAGCAGAAACCCTTTGCCTCCATGAAAGTCCAAATCCAGTACAGGAAAACTATCTAGTGGTTTTCCATACTCATCCACAGAAAAAGGAAACATGGTACAGTACTAAAATTATCCGTGTCTATGTATGGCAATTCATAGGTTTTTATTCATTGTTTTTACATATCACAAAAGGAACTCTATGCATATCAAGAGATGCTCTGATATTTGTCATTTTAACTATTCTACCTGCAAGTGCCAAGCAGCATCTTGCCCACTTAATCTACAGGAAAAGTAAATAGAGATGATTCTTCAAAGTTCTATCTTCTGGAACAAATAAAATCCATCCTCAGCGCAAAGAATTGATGCTATTTTGAGAAGGAAATATAAAATACTTGCTAAGAATCAAGTATCAAGTAGCTATTTAAAAATATTTCCATTGTTTTATCTTTTTGCAATGACGTTTCCTATATTGCAACTAAACCTTTAATTCACTAACGTCACGACACCTGATGTGTGGGCACCGTGACCGGAACACAACTTTTTGCACCAAGTGGGGTGATGTACCCACAAATTATCTGCTGGCTTTCTTCAGAATTTGGACACTTACTTTGACTAGTCAGAGACGGTCTGAAGGCCGGTAAAGCCCAGATGTCATATCTGAGAGATCAAGTGCTCTCTGTCAGGCTATATACAATGCTTCTTGGATAAGAAAGCAGGTATGGAAACAGTTTACGACATGGGAAATAATCACTCTCGTAAGAATCAATTTGCACCCTCTTCTTTACCACCTGTCTAGAATTTGATGTTTCAATGACAGCTGCAACTCTGACACAAACAAACAAACAAAAAAAAACACCAAAAGAGGCAGCGGCCCTAGCAAAGCCAAGTTATGATCAGACAACTAGTGTGGTCGTATGAACTGCACCAGCGATCGGGTTTAGGGAGGACCAGAAGCAACTTCACTACTGCCGCCAACGGCACC
>NW_009226765.1:0-16978 GCF_000690835.1 Fulmarus glacialis | reverse complement strand
TGGGTCTCGGGCGGGGAGGCGCTGCAGGTTTGCCGTTGGCTCCGTCGCTTCTGAGCCGTGGTGGGACGCGCTCTGGTCGCACGGGGCTCGCCAAGAAACGTTGCCGTTGCAAAGCCGGCAGTCCTTTCAGCGTACCGAACTTGCGTGTTAGTGGGGTAAGGGCCTGCAGAGGAGACAAAAAAGAAGCTCGTGTCTTTTGCGTTGTTCTGCGATTTGTAAGGAAACTGTCAGTAATTCTTACAGGTGCTTTTTTCCCTCTGTTAGGTATTTACTTCAGTGACATAAGATATTTGTTGTTCCTGGAAGGCCAACCAGTTTAAGGTGTATCTTTGGTATCTTGCAAAGACTTCTTTCTGTTTGCCTTCTGTCATAAAAAACTGAAAGGATGTAGACCAATTTTCTCCCTTTGCAGGCTACTTTTAGAATGGCTTATTCATGAATTGTAAAGGAACATACAAAGGTGATACCTTCACAGGATACTGTGACGGTCAGTAGTGAAGAGAGTACTGTCCATGAGTGTGCTATTTTAGAGACCCTTTTCTTAAGCCGTCTCCTCTCCTGCTCTCTTGTCTTATTCATATGCTTCTTTGTTTGCTGGTTGTTAAAGGGACAAGTACAGAGTATTTAAAGTATTTTTTTAGTCTTCAGAAGTATCGCGTTAATAATGGTGCGATGAAATGTGGTGTGTGCGATGTATCTCCTGTCGTACGTTGTGGGATGCTAGCCCCAAAAACTTTGATCGTATGAAGTGGAATTAAGCAGAATGTTAAGAGTTGATTTGTGCAAATCAAGTTATGGGTCAGACATTTTAAACATTAATCGAAACAGTGGAAACCTGAAACATACTAGCATGTAGTTAATACCGTCATTACAGAAGGTATATGTGATGCGTTTGTGGAAACTTTGCCTACTCACAACATGCAAAGGAAAAATAAGAAAAAATGGTATGGCCTCGGGGCACCTGATGCACGCTTGACTTGTGTGCATGTGCTAGTCAGAATGAGATATGCACAGAGCTGTGAAACTGCAGGTTTGGGTTTTTAAAATGCAGCAGCCAACACTGTTCAGTCTTGTTTCGTAGATTTACAAAGATTCAAAGCAACACATCACCTATTGTAGTTTTGTACTCTCCTTAATATAAAATCTTCCTTTAAATCAGGTTTAGCAGTGATGTAAATTGCTCTTGCTCATGCAATGTTTGTGCTGTATTTTTGCGATGTAGTTTGCTGCGTAGCTTTTGGGGAGAAGGATGCGTAATACAAGATGACGTTGTGAAGTGGTATCTGTTTTCTGTTTTGTAGATGACTCGGCAGATGCAATTCCAGAGCATAACGAATTCCTTTTTCCAGAATATGAAATTTTTAGCAGTGATGTAAATTGCTCTTGCTCATGCAATGTTTGTGCTGTATTTTTGCGATGTAGTTTGCTGCGTAGCTTTTGGGGAGAAGGATGCGTAATACAAGATGACGTTGTGAAGTGGTATCTGTTTTCTGTTTTGTAGATGACTCGGCAGATGCAATTCCAGAGCATAACGAATTCCTTTTTCCAGAATATGAAATTTTGATAGAACCTGATCCTGCTGACAGCAGCGTAGATCCCAATGATGAACAAGGAGCTGTAGATACATCAAAGGACCTGAAAGAACAAGAGGAACTCAGAGCTACAGGCAGTGCAGGTAAGAAAGAAAGATGCTGTCTGTAAATCTTCCTAATGAAGCCTGTATTACATCTTGAAAATACAAAATACTGTGATTTTTAAGTGTTCATTGTTAACTACTGGTGACAAAAGGCTAAATCTACAGTCATTTGTGATGCAAGTTTTTGTATACATCCCATAATACAAGTTGCTTTTAGGGGAGAGACTTACTAGGCCCCAACCCTAGGAGCTGTTGAAGTGGCTGTTGCTGCAGTGAAACGGCAGGTAGCTGGGAGTTACACTGTGTCCCTGCGTGCTTCCTGCAGGTGAGGAGTAACTCAAGAGAGAAAAACAGGGCCCTGAGCATCTGCTGCTGGACACTGTTGGAATCAGGAGACTGAGTTAGATGTCTCGGCTTGACTCGGTTCAATTTGTCTTAATTTACTGAAAATACTTAACAAATCTTCCTTGTCTGTGCTAGAAGAAAACTGTTCTGAGGCTATTTTAATTGACCTTGAATTAGGCAATCGAAGTGCAGCCCGCTTCCTCAAAAAATTCAGGATGTGTTTGCAGCTCGCCACACTGGCTTTGCACAGGCCCAGGGTGGAGAGCTGGTGGTGTTACGGGGGAAGGCTGCTGGGCTCCCAGCTGTCCCTTACTGTGGTCTGAAGCTGTCTCAAGACTGCTCGGTGCCCCACGCCGCTGTGAACGCGGGAGTGTAACAGAGACACCTTCAGTGCTAGAAACTGAAGTCTGGGACATGCATGGCACGGGTGGCCTTTCTGGCTTTGCACAGGCCCAGGGTGGAGAGCTGGTGGTGTTACGGGGGAAGGCTGCTGGGCTCCCAGCTGTCCCTTACTGTGGTCTGAAGCTGTCTCAAGACTGCTCGGTGCCCCACGCCGCTGTGAACGCGGGAGTGTAACAGAGACACCTTCAGTGCTAGAAACTGAAGTCTGGGACATGCATGGCACGGGTGGCCTTTTCCAGATGTCACATTCTTTCAGCAGCCTCAGCGATACCTGCTGGGAGGCATAAACTTTGGTGGATTAAATCCTTCCCTTTCCAGTGTTCCATTACTGACATCTATGTTTAAAATGCAACTAAAACTAGTAAATGGATCTGTGCGTGACTGGATCTTAATATGTCACAGAAAAGAAAAAAGTCTTAGTGATTTACACCGGGAATGATTTTTGAGAGCAAAATGCACTTACAGGTACGATACTGGTTTTAATTTTTGGCTGTCTTGCATTAGCCTGTAACCTTTGGGGTTTTTTTCCTTGCTTAGGTGAAGCATTTCAATCCTTAGATGAAGAGACATTGGAAGCAATGGCAAAACATGAGACTGAAGAAGACAAGATCTTCCAAATGTTTAAAGAGCGAGTAGCTGCCGAACCAGAGCAGGTCAGAAGATGGGGCAGCCTTACAACTTACAGGTTCTGGCAGGGCATCCTGCTACACCTGCAAAATGTTTCATTGCCTTTCATACCTACAGTTAGAAATGGCGATGGGGATGCCTCCTTATCTTCCACACGCCTTAACCAGCACACCCTAATCTTCCTTATGTGCAGAACTTGATTCATGCTGAAGTAAGAATTTAGCACCTGCTCATCTATCCCAAACAGAAATTGGTCAGGACGAGAGGGCACAGGGGTGCTGAAGCCAACATGGTGGGGGGAGGACCTGCCATCCTGTGAGGTGGTTCTAACCAAAGGAGGTGGTGAAGCATTGCTCTCTTCCCCAGCCTTTGGCCCTGTTGGCTTTCTTCTCAGCAGAACCAAAACTTCAGAGAGGAGCTCTGTCACAGTCACCAGCTGCATGGGGGGGTTGGTTTGGCTTTTTTTAAGGTTGAAGAAATTAGTGATGGCTTTAAAATGTCAACTATTTAAAACAGAAATCTCCCCCCATGCTATTTCTTGCTAACACAAGAAGATGAAAAAAGCCACATTGTCAAATAAAAACATGGTTCCTGGTTCCATTCAGAGGAAACACAGGCCTAAGTCCGTGAAAGTGGTGGAAGAAGTAAAGAAATTCTCTCGATGTTTTACCTCGTAGCTGAGGGGTGAGGGTGCACACCCAGAAAGCAGGAGGCTTTGAGTCTGTTCCCTCCTGTTTGGGGTAGATGCATCACCTCCCTCTCTGACCAGCCTCATACTGACTGATCTGCATAAGAGTACTCTTGTTGATAATGCCTGATTTGCTGTATAACTATTCAGATCGTAATGGAACAACAAAGGATATGAATGTCTGAAAATACCTCCTTCCTGGACATGAGGACAGTCCCCTTGCATTTAGATGCAGAACTGCAAACAGAAACAGCTGGGTTGCATTCCTGACTTCTGTACACTTCTATCTGCTGATCTATCAACGTGCTGTTCTTCCATCTCAAGGCTATAAAATACCTCATCTAGCATTTCTGGGTCCCTTAATTAGAGAAATCAAATCATTGCAGTTTATCCCTGGATCATTGAAAAAATGCTGTATGAATACTTGCATGATTCACATAGTTAATAAAACTTCTATAAAGAATCTGTCTTATTTAGAATACTGCATTTGCATCTGATAGACTTTGCCATGGGTATTACTTAAAGGAACTGACCTTTTTCTGCACCATCCTACCACTTTCTCTATATCAGTAAATACCAATTTTATACCAAGATGAAAAGACAGTCTTGAGAACTTAAACTTCTGCTCTATTTCAGATTATTAGGTACTGCAGAGGAGGAGAAGGCCCAATCTGGGTATCAGGTGAAAATATTCCTGAAGAAAAAGATATCCCAAATTGTTTATGTGGTGCCAGAAGGATTTTTGAATTCCAGGTATGTAAATTCATTTAAAGATAATACAGGTAATGTAGTTCAGACCTAACGGGCTCAAATTATATAGGTGTTGTCTTCTAATAACAGCAAGGTAGTTGAAGTTGCTACAAACTAACTATGCTAAATTGTACAGAGCCCTCATTTACCATTGTAACTGCTTTTTCCTGTAAAACTTTCACATACAGAAGGTAGGTTCCCATCTGATAATTTGCACCATCCATAAAATGGTGCACTTATGAATATGGAACCATTCTCTTAAGTAATAGGAGTCTGGTATTGTATATTTAAAAAAAAAAGGCTTTATGATGTGAATTGGAAATATGTCTGGCTGGAAGTATTCAGCTGTAGAATTGTGAATGCTAGAAGCATATGTATGGTGAGTATGCTTAATGTCATGCAAAGACAAAACATAGTTATGAAGGTAATTTCAAATGGAAGGAGGCTTACAAATCAGGCAACGCTTAGTTAAATAAAACTTGTGTAGATAAAATAAGTAGGGCGATGTCTTTCATTCCCTGTGCCATCTACTACACTGTTTTGGGAATTCCAAACTTACTTTGAGCTGCTGCATTACGTAGTAGCTTTGACTGGGATTTTGGTGTAAGAGAACATAAATGAAGGCAGGACCCTTTTTGGGAGGAGACGCAGGGAGAGGGTAGAGAGCTGTGGCCTGCCTCTGAATCCTTGTTTTTCCTTGAAGATTATGCCACAGCTCCTGAACCACCTTCAGGTTGACAGCCTCGGAGAGAGCGTCGACTGGGGAACGCTGGTGGTGTACACTTGTGCTGACAACTGCGGTGAGGGAAATGAATACCTGGAAGAGTTCATATGGAAACAAGACTTCTCTGGAGGCGCTATTTAACTTCCATCAAGTTACTAACTTGGGTCATCTAAATAGAATACTTGCCTTGTTTCAGTGCATCTCTGCACTTTGCAAACAAGTAATTGAACTGAAGTCACTGATAACTGTGTATCTTGTAACAGTGATAGAACTACTACAAGTAGACCTTGACAGCCTCTCTCTCATGCTCCACAGGAGCTTTTACTTCAGCCTGGTAGTGAAGCCAGATGCATTTGTTCAGTAAATTTTACTTCAAATCTCAATTCTCAATGTTCAAATAAAGGTGAAATATTTTTGGATTGGTGAAGTATCTTTTGTTGGTGACTGAACTTCAAGAACGTAGATTGTTGTCTGTCAGGATTTTCTTTGTGCTACTCAAAAATTAACATTAATTCACAGAGAAAAGCTGACTAATGTAAGAGCACTTGAGTGCTTATGCTCAGGAGATGTAAAGAAGTCATAGCTAAGACAAAGCTGCGTAGCCTTTCACTGTGGAACTTAAATCTGCTTCTCTTTCTCAGAAGGTACACTGAGTCTCATGCTTATGAATATGTTACATATATCTGACTTAAAATTATTAACGGAGTTCAACTATTTCTGCATGGGACTATCTGGTGCAGAAGCAGTTTAAACAGAGCCAGCCATATCAGAACACGTTTGTCTTTTTATTTACTGCCTGTAGCAGCAGATTTTCAAGCTGAATTGTACCTTAAGTCTGCCATTTTTAGTGAAGTTTAAAAATAAGTGCCCTCTGCAGGGATGATTCTGCTATTTGACTGCCATATAGCTGAGGCAAAAGAAAAGTGAAACCATAATGCTGAATTTACTGGGGTAGTTGCTTAACTACTGCTGTGGCTATAGCTACATTTGCAGAAAAGATAAGGCTTTTTTTTTGTGTGCCTCAGTATAGAATTCACTTCAGTTACATATTCCCTTATCCCACTCAAACCATTCATGTCTGCTTACCAGTGATTCTGAAGGTGATTTTATGAAAGCCTTAGGCCCACTGTTGGGTTTTTCTGTATTAATTTAGATGCTGGAAATATTGAAATGAGCAGTTTTTTTTGGAATGCTTTACATATAAGCTGTTTGGTCATCACAGAACTTAATTTCTAAAAGGGTGGTTTTAAGCTTTGGTATATGTCATGGAACAGCAAACAGTATCTTAAGTTATAGTACAGCTTGACTGATTTTATTGAAAACCATCCCACAGTTACTTAAGGCTCCAAGTTTTCCTCCAGAGTTGAGAGTTTTGCAGATAAGTTGGTAATAGTTCAGGGTCCTGCAACAGCACGGACAGTCATACAGTTATGTTCAAGAGCACTCAGGAACATCCATTAGCTCACAGCACAGAGCGGTGTGGCCCTGAAGGCCATGCAGTGTTTGTATCTTGAACTTACCCTGGCAAAGCTACGTTATTAAACAGCAGCTTTCTGATAAGATCCATTAAACCAATTATTAAAACGCCTGGAAAAACACGGGTGTACACCACTATGGGGGGAGTAGAGAAGACTAAGGATTAAGGTCACTCAGGATTTGCAAACGGAGCAGTAGCACAGCCAGCCAAAACTTCATTTTGTCTGGAATGAAACACCAACTTAGTGAATAGAGAGACCATGGTTACATTGGGGTTAGTTTTAGATAAAAGCTGTTTGAAAGAACGTGCAAGTCATAGAAAGGAGGTTACTATTACTGAAAATTTACTGGAGAAAAAAAACGTTTATTTTTAGTTCTCAGCCCATTAAGCTTCAAGCACAGTTCAGAGGAAGATCATGTACATACTGACTCTAGTCGGAAGGGCTTTGACATTTTACAGGAACACTAATATAGTGAGACTGTCATAGTTGGTAAAATACAAGAGTAGTAATTTAATTTAAAGAAATTCTAGAAGATAAGCAGGGATCTTTTGTTCCAATTCAGTCAAGTGTAGTTAAATATTTAAGACTTGTATAAATCCCATCTGTTGAACATGAGGCAACACATACTCGAACACAAACTTCTTTAACCGGTCATCTCTTTTGCTTTAACATACTAGAAATGCTCAAGCTAGACATTACCAGCAGTCATGTCCTTGGCAAGCAAGCCAGAGCATTGTTAAGATTCTCTCAAAATGACAAGTCACTTACAGTAGTGCATGTATTATTGAAAAATCCAGATTAAATTAAAAAAAAAAGTTTTCAATGTATTTCACTCTACCAGCTGGGTAATTTTAAAATTCATTAAGACAGTTCCCATAATTGTATAAACAGGGTTTATTGTACATGTGGAACTGAAGGAGGAAAGAGAAGGAAGGTATATATTATATATATATGTACAGTGAGCCATTTTCATTAATAAATTTATTCTGTCTTGCTTAATACTGGAAAGGGAATGTGTCTGGCAACAAAGAAATTTTAAATTGAAAAAATTTAAAAGCTTAAGTTCTGAAAATTATAAAAACCATGGTCTTATGGAAGGAAGTTAAAACATATATACATGGCAATTTAAGTGGTTTATACAGTGAGTGACACAGTTGCATTTGTCTTTTAAACCAACTTATGGATTTTCTATTAATAGAACTGGCATTAAAACTATTTAAAAGCTAGAATATAAATAAAACTTGGAGGGACTGCTCCAGGAACAGCCCAAGTAAAGCAACTCACAGTAACTCAGTAGACATAATCAATAATACAGTTCCCCTTGAGCATCAGGGAAGTAGGCACTAACTGGGAAATAGTCCAAGTCCTGGTGTTGCAGCTTCACTGGAAGTCCATCTCTTGTTACTGCTGTGCCATACGCAATACCTTTTAAAATATACCCCTGATTTCTCTGAAACGTGTAGAAACTGTTACGTTGTCTTTCTGAATCCCTTTAAAATAGGATAGATGTTTTCAAATGCTTCATAGATTTCTGCTCGTACTTTAGCACCTAGAAAAAGAGAGGGAATTAAGTTAGTGTGTACCTTTTGCCAAATACTTAATTTTAGCTTTTAGAATATTTATTTGAATGCGACTCTATATAAAACCCATGCATATCCAGAAATCTCTATTTTTATGATCTTTTTTTTTTTAAATACACATTGCGTGCAGAGCATATGCTACCAGCCTTCTCACTGTTTATTCTGATAACTGGTAAAACTTTCATTAGCATCTTTGTGCTTATGCTGTACTTGCAAACGGGATTTTTCTATACGTAATTTCTGCAGGAGACCCAACTACAAAGCACAGCCATACAGGATGCTTCTGCAGAAAGGCCTAACTGCTGGAGCTTTTTTTGAGGGCCTGAGTATCTGGGGAGCAAGGTCTGGCAATGGAGACCGCTGCATAGGCCCACCCACCACTTGCTGTACTGCAGGGACATGCTCCTTTTGTCTCCCGAGTCTTGTGGGTTTTTTCTCCATAGTAAGACTGAGTACGAGGGGAAAAGGAAGGGTGTAGGTGGAGTGCCTGGGGTTGAGGAGGTCCTAGAGCTCGGGTATCTCCCCTTCTTTGGCTGCTCTATCAAAGGAGAATGGCAGCAGCCTCCAGCCAAGCTGTCAAAGAACAGTTAGCTCAGTCACACACACCCAGCACACAGAAACAGACTTTCAGATTTTGCCAGAAACATTAACCTGCGCCCTTACAGCTTTTTGGGCACCTGCATACTTGATTAGGGTTCATGATCATTGCTTGTATGGATTTAGCCAAACATGGTTTGTTTTGTGCGCTCTCATCCACAGAATACTGTGCTATCTGTTCTTTCTCAGTACTGTCTTCTCTACAGGAAAGCACCTAGAAGTTACGCACCTCTGGTATCCTTGTGTGTTCTCTGTAATACAGTCTAAATGTAACCTACTGGAGTAAGATACTGTCTTCACTTACCAGTTAAAACCACTTTTCCAGAAACAAAAATAAGGAGAACAATTCTTGGCTTGATCATTCTGTAGATTAAGCCAGGAAACAATTCTGGCTCGTAGCTGTAAGAGAAGAGAGTGACAGTGTTTGAACACGCTTGCAGACACATGTTCCAGTCGTTCATCTGTAGGACTACAGGAACGGGCAGAGCAGATGTAGACCTCACTGAAATTTGGAGCTTAGCTGGGAGGATCACTTTGATAGGTTCATATTGCGAAACCGCAGTTACACCCGAGGCAAAGCAGCGATGGGAACAAAGATGCAGGTTTCCCTCTGGTGCAAGGGAGTAATCTAAACAGGTGTCACTCTCTAAGCTAGTCAATGCACAGCAAGAATGAAACATAAGCATGCTGAACTGCTGGTGTGTGAGTACCAATCCTTCTAATCTGATGGGAAATTTCACATCACAGCTGCCCACCATGTTCTGAATTTTAAAATCCAAAAATTTTGCAGGAAAACCCAGTTTCTGAACAACTCTTGCATACTTCCTTGCTGCCAGTCTGGATTGCTCCTCACTGAAGTGAGAAAAGGATATCCGTATTATTTCCTCAGTTAAGTATTACTTGAAGCAAATAGCATTAAACCACAAATATTTAATTCAGAGAAAAATGTCTGTGTTGAAGGGGAGGGGAAGGTCACATGCAAAATTTTTTACAACCAAAATTAACTAGCACTGGTTTGCATGCTAATTTTGGTACTAGGATCCTGAACACCATTAATGTTGTACTCGCTGTTCGTGAGGCAGAAAACAGTGAATTATAAATCCACATATTTCACACTTAAAATATCGACCTGAGTCCTTCTAATGAGACATGAAAACTGTTACTTAAGTAACAACATTGAACAACTACTGCCAGAAAACACGTATTTTATAAAAATCTGTAAACTGCCAAAATCCTCTGCTTGAGTCAGCCCAGGCATTCAAGCCTGGGTTTAATGCAACTGCACGGCCTTACACACTGCTGCAGAACTCAGTTTGCCTCAGTTTTGTAAACAGCCGAGGATCTGGTTGCTCCTAACACAGAGTAAGACAACTTGAACTTCAAGCGTCACCAGGCGAAGAAAGCGTTTCCTGTACAGCTCTATTCACTCATCTCTGCTCATTAGCTTATTCCTTCTGGATTCCTAACAGACTTCTTCAGAGCAGAATTTCTCTCCTGCCCACCGGAGTTAAGCTTCTGTTAGTCTTCAATTCTTACGCTTCAATGATCATGTTAAGAACGGATCAGACTTCAGGGACCACAGACTTCGAGCTCTTGGCCTGTGACGAATGAAACTATTGAAATATAAAATCACTCTTCCCCTGCCACTGCCCCTGCAGTTTAAGCCGTTCCAGTGCGTAGTCATTGAAATTTTTAATTATTAGAAAAAAAAATATGAAGCGCAAAGCCAAAAAAGTGAATATAATAACCTCCGCAAGCCAGTTTATCAGACTGTATGAAAGAGCTTCAGAAACAGAGCTACCATTTCCCCATTTGTAGGGAAGTCTTTTCGGTCATGAAAAGACATTTTGTGAAGAAACGTGTATTAGTCTATTTGAAATAACTGGGAAGCAAGCTTAGTTGTACCTGTACAACTTTGTTGTGCATATACAAATACTGTATACAAATAATAGTACTTCTAAAGCATCACGGTACAAGAGAAGAGACAGCTTGAATTAGTTTGCTTTTAATGCCTAAACATACCTTTTTGCTCCTGTGCACACCATTTTTCCAGAGCTGAATATAAGTGCAGTAGTACGTGGTTCTCTTATTCTCATAATAACAGCAGCAAAACGCTGAAATGTGAGTATTGAGACTGTTAGTGATATATTGCTGTAATCATTACATTAACACCAAATTTGCATAATCTAAGTAGCAATTTGCACTGTATTGCAAAGAAATACTAAGTTCAAACATACTTATGGATCACTCAAAATTTACTTGAAATGCTTAAATCACAAGTAGCTTCATACACACACACTGAGAGAGTCAGACAGGAAGGATATTTACGATTGCATTCCTATTTTACTAAGCTCATCTCTCATTACTGTATATGCAACATATAAATAATGCTAACATTTGCAACAGAGCAATAGAGACAATCTTAAAAACAAATAAATAAAAAATTTCCTCCACATGTCTTGAAATTTGATTTGTTATAAGCAGGATGGAAGACTATCTATCTGCAAATATTTTATGGTCTGTTTTGCTCCCGTGTCTTAAAAAATTGGACAGTGTTAGAATACCAGCAAACAGAACAGGTGGAGATCAAAGTTCTGTGTAAACAGAAGCCACCTCAACTACTGCAGTAGAACACAGCAGCCTGTTAGCTCTAGCTTTTTATTCTAAGTACTGTAACATCTCTGCCTGCATTTCCAAATATTCTTAAACTCTTCGAAGCAAGAGATACTGGAAACTGATGTGGGCATACACACACACACACATACACACAGACCCCTGTTTGACTGCTCACCATGCAGTCCCATAAACTGTTCTGCTGACATAACCAAGGCGGTAGCATGGGTTCCCTAACAGTACGTTTCTCAAACCATGGCTTAAATAATACAGCCAAGCAACACCTTCCTTTGATAGATGAATGTACTGAGTAAAAGTCAGGAGTGTGTTACGTAACCCTTCTTTCTCTCCACTGTGGAAAACAGCATTTCATATGGATTTTTGTAGCCTACAAGTTTTACACAACCACCTACCCCTAACTTAAGAGTTACCATGGCACGCTCAAATTTTTGCTGCACTAATATCTTACTCACATGCAATTATGTAACAGCATCACTGATATAAACCTACAACAGCAGTTATTTACCACATATGCCTGCATACGTGGTTTAATCTTTGAGAGCAGAACTCAGGTAAACTGTAGCAAAATCCCAAATATTAAAACAACAAAGTAACCACACCCCAGGAAAACTGAAGCTTTCCCAAGGCAAGTCAATTCAACTACACAACATCTAAACATTTATTAGAAATAGTGTCCAACTACTGTGGTTGCAAAGGTAACATTTCCAAGAGGAGCCACCCAAATGAAAAATGAAGCAACATAATTTTGATTCGACACTCCAGGTCCTCTCCTGTTGCTCAAAGTTTCCTGAGCTAAAAAAATCCCATGGTTTAACAAACTGCTATTTAGAAGCAGTGGGCAACTTAGAAGTCGATGCAAAAAAAAAAAAAAAAAAAAAACAAAACCAATTTCATTTTGCTGTTCCACCAAACCTAGCCGTCGGGAGCAAGGAGATGGCAGGAGTACTGGGGGACAAGATGCAGGAATGGAGCTCAGAGGGGAAGCAGGACTGTAAAAACCCAGTGACTGCACTGCGACCACAAGAATTCCAGGGGACCAGCCAGGTGGAGGAAGCCACAGCATATACAGGACAACCGTGGCTCTGGCAGGAGCCCTGGAGTTGAATTCTTCCTTCCTTTCTCCTTGTTGGGAGACAGGGAACAAGACTTCATCATCAGACATTTCACAGTAATATGGAAAAGGAACTTTCTGAGCACTACGAACAAATATGCCCGTATGAATAGCAGCAGAGGCCAACTCTACAACAAACAACTTTGCCAGTGCATTACACTGTTGGTTAGGTTCTTCCCAAATATGCAGCGTTCTTTCTAAATCTACCAAATTACAACCCGGTGTAAAACACAGCTACATCAGTATAAAAAGTCTTTTTACTAGTTTGACAGAATGTTTGAAGTTTATTAAAGATCTCTTTTTTAACTACAGTATAAAACTGCGTCTATAGTAGGAAGGTTTTTCAACCTATTTCAGCAAACTATATCCACAACCTGTGCCTTTGACATGCCTGTTATAGGATTAACTCTAATGCATTTCTCTTACCTTGGGATTATATTCAGCATTGCGGGCACGAAGCGCAATAGTTTTTAGGTCAAGTTTGCAACCAAGATTCACCGTGGACACAATATTCCTGAAGACAGTTCAGAGAAATACATTAAAAAGACAATAAAGAATTCATGTGTCTTCCTCATTTTTAACCATGCTTGATTAATTTTATTTGAGGTTTTTTGTGTTTTTCTTTTGATTTTGTTTCTCCAAGTGAGTTTGAATGACATCTTTCCTACTGACAGGAGCACTGAGCAGTGTTTTGGCTCAGGAACCTCCTTTTGTAGGGCAGTAGCTCCTAAGGCATGACTGCTGATTCCTCCTTATCTGCCAACTATTGTGAAAAGTGTCTCATGAGAAGAACCTCTATTGCAGTTTGGCAGGAAAAATTCTTGATGCTGAGAGGCCCCACCACAACCAGGGAAGCTGCTGGAATCAGGAGAAAATGAGGTAGCACTAGTACCATCTGAAATTTTCCTTGGTATGCCCTTCAAGGAGGAAGAAGAGGTGCAGGACGAACTGGGAATGACCCAGGAGGTAAACCCATTGCCAGGCGATAGGAAAGCAGGTCTCTAGAAAGTTTAAGAGAAGTTCCTAGATGCAAAATTTCCTTGGAACATGTTTTCTGGGAAAACTCTGAAATCTAAAGGTCCTCAATGGGGGGAAAAAAAAAAGAAAGATGAGGAACTACTCTTTCAGTAGTAGCAAAATTCATGTTATCAACCATTTCTCTTTGGGCCTTCAGTAAATTGCTGTAGAAGTCTCTTTAAAACTAAAGTTCGGAGAAAATACTTTCATACCTAACTCAGCTGTAGCCATGAACTAGAAAAGGGAACAAAGAATATTAAGTACAACTCAGCTCTAGCTCCTAGACTAGCAACTAGTTTCTTCCCCTCTACCCTTCTAATTCCCTTTCAGCTGTGATTGTTCCTGTATTCTGCTTTAATACCTCACTAACAAAATTCTACCCACAGTGAAATGTGTACCTGTTTGCAAAGTGGAGCTATTTGCTTTTCTGTGAACAGGTCACAAATATCCAGTAAATTACAAATGAGACTATGTTTCAACGTATACATGTTTTGAAATACCAGATTATCAACCCATACTACTTTATAGCTAAAGCATGATGAATTCCTAAAGTGCATAGAGTTAAAAGTTACGATGGTGTTAACTGAAGACACATATAACATCCTCCACTGGTATGCTTAAAATATGTATGGTTGACAAATCACCAAGAAACTGTTTATATTACTAAGTGGTTTAGTAACAAAGCTAAGCTAAAAATAAAAGCAAAAAATCACTCATATTGCTAGAGGAGACCCATAAATTCTCAGGACCTCCCTCTCCACCAAAATGCAGTACTCAATTCCTGATATGGCTCTGGTCCTAAGTCTTTAAAGGGCTATCTGAGGAAGGACATGCTGCACTAACACATGGGACACTCACTGTAGCTGTGGCACTATCCCAGAGCTCTCGGACGCCGGTGTTGCAGGAGTTATTGGAGTCATCGGAGTCATTGGAGAGGGGTACAGAGGTGTGGTTCCCGGTAAAGGGGCTGTGGTAAGAGTCTGTGAGTGGAAGAGCTGGGGAGTTTGACCAGATGTTCCCTGTGTCGCTTGCTGTGATGTAGATTGCTGTGCTGCTTGTTGCTGCTGCTGCTGCCGCTGCTGTTCCTCTAGGATGGACAGACTGTTGGTGCTCTGGACAGGCTGTGGTGTCAGTCCTGTGCCATATGGCATCATCGGGCTAAAAATTGGAATTCCTGGAGTCATTGCACCCTACAGAAGAAAGCATGAAACAGAAACCACAGATACTGTTTACTCCATTTTGGTTTTAAGAGAAAAAGTTTTCAGGAGGAGTCTAAAAATAAATCAACTTAAGTTGATCATATCAAACCCGAGGCATATAGTAGTAAAACCAGACAGCCCTTGGAAATGCAGTTCTTCTATAGAATATTACCTCTAGAGACCTGTCAGTTCTAGCATTGTTCATCTCCAGCCAGTCATGCTGATACGCTTCTCACACCACCTTGCAAGCATGTCTCAACTTTGACCCACAATTTAACTTGCAATTGTTTGAACAAAGACCGTGCCCATCATACCAAATGTATTCACAGCACAGCTACAGTCCATTATGTATAAGTTAGTTTAAAGGGCAACCACCAAAATTAAATTAATATTTCCAACTTGTCAGTCATGTTTCAACTTAAAGGAATCCCATAGATCTGCATGTTTCTTATACCTCTGGATATACAAATTGAGGGTTTTAAAATTCTGCTTTATACTAGTATTATTCTATACCTAGCAGAATTTTTCAGATCCGCAAACAAAAAACCTGAAGTTACATGCAAGAAACGGAAAACACTTTCACAAAGAAATTCAGATCACAATTGCATATTAAATAATTTGTTTTTACCTGAGGGGAGGCCAAGCCTTGAGCATAGGGTGGCAAGCTGTTGTTCTGATCCATGATTCCAGTTATTTCTTTGGTGAGGCCAGAAGTATTTCCTTCAATTAATTTAAAATTAACTTCAAATCCTAGAGGATTTTTAACCCTTTAAAACATTCCAGCAAAGTAGCTTTTTAAGCCAAGTGTTAGGAAAACATCAGGTCCAGAAAAATGTCTGTTACGAGTCTAAAATACTAATCAAAGCCTGAAAAGAGAAAAAGTTGTATCTTGAGAATAGTATCTAAGCACAAAACCAAAAGCAAACCTATCAGCTGCTGAGTTAGATAAGAGACAGCCATGCATAAATATACGTAAGAACATTCACACACGCGCGCGCACACACATGCACAATCCATAAAAATAACCTTTTTCGGGCACACTCTATAGAAGCTTTGCAGCGTGCTTCTGTTGAAGCCCCTGACAGCTAACCTGACTCACGTGGGCAGGCTTCTGTCTAACCGAACCCTCCTGCACGAACAAGTCAAGCTGTTAATGCTCATTCTACTCCAAGCTTTGCTTTAGCTGGAAAAGCACTGATTTTTTTAGAATTGAATTCCACTGACTACTAACCAACAAGCTTACTGACACATTGCTTGTAAGTCTCTTCGTGGCCATTTTGAGGCTTGGGCTTCCAAAAATATTTTTCCTTCTATGGGAAAAGTATCGCTGTTCAAATCAGAACTAGGTAACCCTCTTCCATCCACTTCTACAAAATAAAGCACTAACATATTTCAAACAATGACGTGCTTTATAAGAAAAAAAGAAATACGTGAAAGCCAATTTCAGATACACAAGTGAAAGGTATGCATGATTCTTTGGTTTGTTTTTTTTTTTAAACTATACCTCTGTTGCTGTGTTATGGAAATAAACAACACAAGTGGGGAATTTAAACATTATGCCTTGATATCACATATTTTTCCATTAAATTATAGCTTTCTTAACTAGATACCTATTGCCCAGAAATACTCAAGGTCATTTTTAGGCCAGAGGTAGACCACCTCAAAATCTGACGAAAGCCTATTCAGCCTTTTTTTGTTAAGGTATGAGAACTCAGAATTACATCAAGATTTATACTGCAGCTGAAAAGGCATGCTTTTTTTCCCCGTGACCATAAGATAATATTATCTTTACCTTCACCGAAGGTATCAAACAAAGCAGCCAGGTTTTACAGCCTGGAGACAGGGGTAAATGAGAAGCCTAAACATTACCCCAGCAGAAATAAAGCCAACTCCTCGACAGCCCAGCTGTTTAGTAAGAAGTCTAGATACCAGGCGTGCCAGAACCGGCTGTTAGGACACCACCTACGCAGAGGTCCATCTTGTAACCAGCTAACCGCGGCTTGCCCCCATCTCCACTACAAACGCTGGGGAACGTTTTTGTCGAAGAGAGTCCCGAGGCAAGAGACACCTCGGAGAAAGCCCCGACCCACCCCCGAGCCCCCTTTCAGGATCTCTCCCCTAATACACAGCCGCGCTCGCGAAGAGCCAGTTTCGGCATGAGGCGAACCCTCCTGCTTCTCCCGGCCGTCC
>NW_009226764.1:0-1287 GCF_000690835.1 Fulmarus glacialis | reverse complement strand
TTGCTGTTTTCCCAAAGCCTTGCGGCACGATACGAGGTGGCGGGGCTGTATTTTCATCCATAAGAGCCTCCCGTCGTGTCCTGTGCACCCAGCATCACTGCCTCCAGCACCCACCGGGCTCCTGCCCTCCTCACCGTCCTCTCCCCTCGGACCAGGCTGAAGCTTAGAGCATCTCTGCCAGTGGGTTATGCCTTGCGGAGGGATGCACGAGACGCGCGTGAGATGTTCTGGCCCTCGTGCCCCACAGACGTATTTATTACTGTTTACTACTGCTTGGACCGCGGCAGCACCGGGAACGTGCTGGCGCTTTGTAACCACCGAAGCAAATATATTCCCGTCCCCAAAGGCAGAGCAGCCGGCAGAGTCTCCCCGCGGGTGCATCCTCACGGCCGTCCTGCGCCTGGCCTCGGCGGAGGGTTTCAGTGCAGGCTCCGTTTTCCTCCGTACAGAATCAGGCTACAGACCTTTAAATGAGTGAATTAGGCAAAATTTGGTGTTTCTCCAAGAATCCTCCGGAAATCTGCTGCTGGAAAAGCAAGCTCATCTTAAAGCTACACGCACACAGAGCAAACAAGTTTTCCACTCTCAAGAACTGCAGAGACTGGGGATGGAAAAGGCCTTTTCAGTCCTACCCAGCCCTTTTTCTGGCCGGTTCAAGCTTGTTCCCTGCATTGAAATCTCGGGGGCTTTGCTCGTGGCTTTGAAACCTCTCAGCGTGCACCTTTCTCTAGAGTTGTTGCAAGCGTTTTGCAGCTGCCCCATCAGAACTGGGGGTGATGGGGGTGCCCCAGCGAGCGCTGGGGGCATCGAGGGGCACCTGCCCCCCCGGCTCCATGGGGTGAATGGGGGGAGATCCTGGGGGACCTCCTGGAGAAGGTTCAGGCTCGTGCCCAAGCCCAGCGAAGCAGCCGTGCGGAGCGATGCAGGTGTGGTCCGGTGGTTGCTGGGAAAATCGCTGTTGCAAGCGACTAGTTTGAGCAGTGCCCCCCCGCCACAGCGAGGAAAAACTCGGCGAGGTGCAAAAACTGCCCTTCCCCTTCCCGCACCTGAGCCATCCTCAGGCCTTCCTCCTCCTCCTCCTCCTCCGAACCCAGCGCCACTTCCCAGCCCAGCAATGCAGCATCAGTCGTTATCCCCCCGGTACCAAGGCTGCTTGTGGGGGGTCCCGGCAGGATCACGGGTGGGATGAAGCCCACCCCAGCCCTCCCCTCGGTGGGGCAGCACCCGGCCAGTGGGGCAGGGGGACTCATTTGGCAGACAGCTCCCGCCGTGAGCTCGCCCGCAATT
>NW_009226763.1:857-1392 GCF_000690835.1 Fulmarus glacialis | reverse complement strand
TCCCACCCCAACAACACTTGCTCCCTTCCCCCCCGATTTTCTTGGAAACCGGCCGCATCTTCAGCCCTTTCCAAGCAGGACCAGTCAACGCCGAAGCATTTTGCCCACCCCACGCCCCTTCTCCCATGCGAACAGTCACACAAAGAGGGTTTGTTTTTTTTTTTCCCTACTCGCCGGCAGAAAAAACAAAGTTTGCCTTTTAAATTCCCAGCCTGGGTGTGAACCCCTGGCAAGCTGCTTCTTGAGGGGATAATTAACCTTTCTGCTAATTAAAAAAAAAAAAAAAACAACCAAACGGGTTCAGCGCAGCCTCACCGCCGTGTCGCTCACCTTTGCCTCCGATTTGTAACCCCAGGTGTTCGCGGGCTATGAAATTATCACGAGGATTAAATGGTTTTTTGGCAGCTGATGGAAAACTCGGGGTGAAACATGCCGGGCGTTGCCCTTTGCTCAAGAAGGTTTTGCAATTTTTTGGTCATCGGTTTATCGGGATCGGTGTCACCGGAGTCAAAGTGCCGCCGCGGCGAGGCGACGT
>NW_009226763.1:0-793 GCF_000690835.1 Fulmarus glacialis | reverse complement strand
TGCCCCAAAGGAGATTATTGGGGGGGGGGAAGATGGTTCCCTGTCCCCCATCCTGGTGCCCCCAGCCCTGTCCCTGTCCCCATATTCACGTCCCCGTGCCCTGCTCTGTGCCACCAGCTGGCAAGGGACACGGAGCTGGTTGGGATGGGGAGCCTGTCCCCCTGCCCAGGCCACCAACCCCCAGGCACCATGTCCCCATCATCCCCAATTGCTCACTGAGGGTGAGGGCCACCACTGTCTGGGATGTGGGGCAGGGGGGGAGGGGACTGGGAGGCACTGGGAGTCACTGGGAGGGACTCGAAGGGCACTGGGAGGGGACTGGGAGTCACTGGGAGGGACTGGGGGGCACTGGGAGAGCCCAGGCTCCAGTGGGGCTCACGGCTGGAGGTACAAGAGGAGAAGTGTCATTAGAGTCACTTTCAGTTCCCCTTGGGGACAGCATGACATGAGGTCACCTCCCCGTCCAGGTGACACTTGTGGTCCCCAAGGGGGGTGGCAGACACAGGAGACCTCATAGGTGGTCCCTGATGGGGTGGCACATGGTGGGACCCACAGGGTGACACCCCTCGAGTGTCACACATGGACCATGATGGGGTGTCACACGTGGTCCCCATGGGGTGTCACACGGGATGTCACACACAGGGGTCACACAAGGTCCCCAGTGGGGTGTCAAACACGGGACGTCACACGGGGTCCCCAGTGGGGTGTCAGATTTGGGACGTCACGTGTGGTCCCTAATGGGGTGTCACACATGAGATGTCACATGCAGCCCCCACGAGGGGGGGGAGAAGGG
>NW_009226762.1:398-2099 GCF_000690835.1 Fulmarus glacialis | reverse complement strand
TATTATTATTATTATTATTGCATGTGCTGGTCAAACAACAATGCTGAGAGTTACAGCTGATTTTCCTCCCCTGGTAAATACATACTTCAAATATTGCAGCTCAAAATCCACTTTCCCTCAATCCCAACCAATTCTTGCAGCCGAAATGAGTAGAATTTGCAGCAGGGGACCTCACGCCGCTCTGTTTAGATAAGTGCGTGCGCTCGTGCTTAAATTCAGGGTTTTTTGGGCGCTTTTCAGAGCTATTCCGCCTGCAGAAGTGTTGCAAAATGGGACATTAATTTATTATAGCCTGCTTTCAGCTTAGGTGACCTCGCTTGCATTTCCGTGGAGCTGTACATGCACTGTCCCACCCTTTCTTTATTTGAGGTGAAACACTAAAAAATAAAGAAAGGAAAAGACCTAGAACTATATCTTTTTTATATATATATTTCCTAATAATAGGAAAAGACCTTGAATTAAATCTCTGCTGCTAATGAGGAAATACTGAGCATTTATTGACCTCTTTGAAGAAAAGAGCAAAGAAAAAACTGCTTTTTTTTTGCTCTTTCCACGTGCCTTGAACCCGCAGGATTCACCCCTGTGGGATCCATCAGGTGGAGGTGGAATAGCTGCAATAAAAACACCAAAAGTAAGGGGTTTTTCCCAGAAATTTCCAAAAATCGATGGATGAATAGGCGAAACTTTGCCTATTTTTTTTTTTTTTTAGTGTGTTTTGTGATTTCTCTTCGTTTCTGCGTCATTGCACCCGGCGCTGCTGAATTCACACTCGTGAGTTTTAATGGTCTTTTTTAGTGGCCGACACTTTTGAGGTGTTTTCTGCACAATACGTTATTCCCGCTTGTGACGACTGTGTGCAATAAACATTCATCGTTGGTTAACGAACCTATTCCGGGGCTGCCCTTAATCACCTGCTTGCATTGAAGCACAGCGGAAAACGCTTCAGTAGGTGCCATTTCCTGTTATTTTAGGTTTTTTCCAGCCTTTGCACATCAACGTGAGGGGGAAAAAAAACCTGCTTTAGGTGGGTGAAGTGTGAGGGGTTCCCAAACCAAACCCTTCTCCCACCCAACCTGCAGCAGCTTTTCGCATCGCTGACCTCCTCGAGCATCCAAAAAGCAGATTATTTTTTCAAGACTACCAGCCATTTGTTAAAAATCGCTTTCCTAAAAGCGAGATTTGGGTGAGTTGCAATGAAATTTTCCAGGCTTTCTTCGTGGCTTCGTGGGATGTGGTGTAGGACTTCACCACGGTCTTAAAATCACCGGCCAGGGTTGGGATAGCTGCTCACATCAAAGCCCTTTTCCAAGCTTTTCTGCTTCTTGCAGAGCTGAGACGCCCCACCCTGGATCCGGCTGGTCGGGGGGGTTATTAAATAAAAAACTAAAGAACTAAAAAACCAAAAAATTTTAAAAACTAAAGAACTAAACCCCCTAAAAAGCTAAAAAACTAAACAACTAAAAACCAAAAAAAACTAAAAAATTTAAAAAACTAAAGAACTAAAACCCCTAAAAACCTAAAGAACTAAGGAACTAGAAAACTACAAAAAACTAAAAAATATAAAAAACTAAAGAACTAAAAAGCTAAAACCCTAAAACCCCTAAAACACTAAAAAGTATAATAAAGAACTAAAACCCCTAAGAAACTAACAAGCTACAAACCTAAAAAACCCTAAAAAACTAAAAAAAAAACCACAACTGA
>NW_009226762.1:0-219 GCF_000690835.1 Fulmarus glacialis | reverse complement strand
AAAAAAACCCCACAACTGAAGAACAAAAATACTAAAAAACCTAAAAAGCTAAAAAACTAAAAAAAAAAACCCTAAGAAACTAAACACACACCCCCCCTCCCCAAAACAGAAATTAAATCTTTAATATTTAACAGGTAAAGCAATTTCTCTTTAAAGGAAGCGAATGTGCAGCCGGAACCTTCTTGGTCCGCAGTACCCCCCTGCGGCTATTCCCGTTAC
>NW_009226761.1:0-630 GCF_000690835.1 Fulmarus glacialis | reverse complement strand
TGAGTGCATGGGTGGTCAAGTGCATGGGTGCATGGTTACATGGGTGCATGGGTAAATGGGTGCACAAGTGCAGGGGTGTGTGGGTGCATGCATGCACAAGTGCTTGGGTGCGTGGGTACACAGGGTGCGTGGGTACATGGGTGCACAGGTAAATGGGTGCACAAGTGCAGGCGTACGTGGGTGTATGGGTACATGGGTGCACACGTGCTTGGGTGCACGGGTACACAGGGTGCATGGGTACATGGGTGCACGGGTACATGGGTGCATAAATGCAGGGGTGCATGGGTGCATGGGTACACGGGTGCAGGGGTACACAGGTGGGTAGGTACAGGGGTGCATGAGTGCAAGGGTACATGGGTCCATGAGTACATGGGTATAAGGGTACATGGATGCACGGGTACAGGGGTACAGGGGTGCACAGGTACATGGGTGCACAGGCCCCATGCCCCATTTTTCCTGCAGCCAGCCCCCCCCGGGGCCGGCAGCCCCACAGCTGGTTTGGGTGCTCCTTCCGGGCAGGCTCACGTGTCGACTGTGCTGGGACCGGCCAAGCACATCTTGCAAAACTGTCCCCATTTCGGCACTTGGGGCTCTTCCAGGGAGGTGCTGGCACGGAAACGGGGCTGGCCG
>NW_009226760.1:312-1380 GCF_000690835.1 Fulmarus glacialis | reverse complement strand
AAGCGAGCGAGAAGGGTGGGGTGGTGAGTACCATGGTGACAGAGTGGGTCCCCCACCCCAACCTGCCCGTCTTAGGGTGCAGGGACTGTGTGCCCCATCCCTTGAGGCACAGGTCTCCGTGGCACATCCCGGCCATCCCGCTGGGCTAAAAAGCTGAGGCTCAAACCCCGTGGTGTCCCAGGTCCCGCACCCATTATCTCAGGACCTCAAAGCACCACCCAGCTCATCCTTCCTGAGGATGCTGTGGGTGCTGTCCCCCACAAGATGCTGGGAAGGTGCCACCCCTCGCTAGCAGCCAGTGTCCCCCCCCCTATGCTGGCACCTACCAGGCTGTGATGAGGTACTGAGCCAGGGTGATGCTGACGGGGGACCCCGTGATGGTCACGTGCCGCTCGCTGGAGCCCTCGGTCTGGTTCCCGATCTTGATGTGGGCGCCTGACATCTGCCGGATCTCACTGATCTTGCTGCCATGCCGGCCGATGATACAGCCGATGAGCTGGAGGGGCAGGGACTGGGGTGAGCTGGGAGCAGCCGGAGGAGCCACGCCAAGCAGGGAGCTCCCAGAGGCTCACCTGGCCACTCCCTACACCTAGTGGGGAAACTGAGGCAGGCACTGGGAAGGCAGGGCACTGCTTTCCTTGGGCAGACCCTGCATTTTGGTCTCACGCAAGCCCCCCCTGGCTGGCATCGCTGGGCTGCCACATCCCAAGGCTCTTCCTTGGTGTTGGCCAAGCCCTTTCTCCCACCAGTGCCTCAGTTTCCCTTTTCTTCCAGCTGCTTCTGCCCCAGCAGCCCCTCCTGCTCCTGAGCTCTGGGGGCTGAGGCAGAACCTCCAACTGTGTGGGGCAGCGGGTGCTGGCCCCTGCAAAGTCGCTGTGGAGTGGGACACATGGGTGGGGGCAAGCTGTGGTCTCCCTCGCCATCCCCGGGACCCACACGTACGTCATTGGGCACCAGGAACTCCTGGGAGCTGCTCTGGGAGCTGGTGTCCAGGCCTGGAGGGAGAGATAGGGATGTTAGTGGTTGGGGGGGCAGGTCTCCAGCAGCTCTGTGCCCCAACCCCAGCCC
>NW_009226760.1:0-204 GCF_000690835.1 Fulmarus glacialis | reverse complement strand
GACGGGGGGGCTCTGGTGAGTGCAGGGACCCCAGGAAATCAAGGACAGGGTCATTCCGGGGGGCAGGTAGCCATGCAGGGGGGCTGGGACCAGAGAGGGTGCAGGGGACGGGGACCCTCTCATCAGGGCCAAGTGGCTGGGTGGGTCAGGAGGGGCACCCCACACCCCCAACCCTGAGGGGGGGACACGGGACGTGCTCACCTG
>NW_009226759.1:1612-6723 GCF_000690835.1 Fulmarus glacialis | reverse complement strand
TGTCCCAGCCGGAACCAGGACAGACACGCAAGCGTGCATAGGATAGAGGAAGACAAATAGTTTCATATGCTATGCAATTTAGGAGCACAGCCTTCAACAGGACTTTTGCTTCCAGGTCCCCATGGCTTCAAAATCCCACCGATGCTTAATCCACAGCATAATTGAGAAGCATGTCTTTCGCTTTCACTATAAACCAAGTCAGATACATATTCAGCACTCCAAAAAACAACTCACTTGGCTATAACAGCAATATCTTCCATTTGTTACCTTATTTATTTATTTTAAGTCTGTGGTTCATGCTCTGCTGACTGCCCCCATGCACCTTGCAGCCCATGAGCTGCACACACAGTAGCACACCTTCTCATCGCTGTTGAAGCTGGCCCAAGATCAATTTTCACCCCCTATAGTGGGTGGTCTGACCCACACAGCCGCCTTACTCACCGCTTTCTCTTGGCATGGCACCACATCTTGTTTGGAGACACGAAGCCACTCTAAATATTTTCCTTCAATCTGCCATGGGTGCACAGTGCATGTTCTTCACTTGCCAGGTAGCAGATTTTTTTTCACTGCATAAAATTACTGTCCGATGAATTAATCAAAGTTTTAATCAAATGCAACTACCAGTAAGGTAGAAGTTGCCTGCGCTTGCTGGAGATGTCCCTGCCACAGAGGGTCATGTGGAGAATTCTTTTCTAGCAAGAGATTCACTGCAGCAAATAGTTTTCAGAAGAAACCTGGCCAAACTGCTTTTGAACAGCCATTAAAAACAGAACAACCTGTTTGGCTCAGCAATTTTCACTCTCCCATAACATCCACTACGATGCCAGGACCACAAAAAAAAAAAAAAAATTGAAAATATGAGATAAAGCAATGAAAAACGGGCTGAATGGGAACATGCCAGCAACATACAGGATAGCAATGACTTTGACAACCAACACAGAACCAGGTAAAGGCCATAAGGAGAGAGATGAGGGATGATAAATTTAATTTCATGGACTAAAACACACAGGCAAAGGGGAATTGACTGGTGAGGATTGGAAATCCCTTTGAAACACAGATGACGTAGGATGGACGTGGGTTAGAGGAACCAGACTGGGGCAGGACGGGATGCTGCTTGCACAGCTGAGCCCATCCCAGGATTCTGCTCTTTTGCACATGAACATTTATTTAAAAGACCATATGAGCTCCGATCGCACCTCTATCAATTTTTCCTTTGGTTATTTCAAACATACTAGACCTTTTGATTTCAAATCATCATTTAGCAGTAACACCCACTGGGATATATAAAATATGCTTAAACTCTAAAGGCACCTAAAAAAAAGTGGGTTAGAGGTTTTGTTTGTAGCAGAGGTGTATTTTGAAGGACTCTGAGATCATCCCTGACATCATCATGAGCGGCGCTCGCCTTTCTCACTTGCACTTTAACAGAATGATAAATTCTGCGGTGACTTATTTTCAGCAGATCACTTGTTACATCAGGGTTTACTCATTTCTTTTTGCTGGCAGCCCCCAAACCAGGGCCGTGAGTCAGCAGCAGCCCTGGGCCCTTCCTCCAGAGATGCAGGAGATGGTCCAGCCACGCGTGGTTGTCTCCTCCGCCGGATTTTATTGACCAAGCTCCTTTCAAAGATGCCCATGCATCCCACAACAAGAGCTGCCAGAGTGACGAGATGGCACATGGGAGGAGAAGAAAGCAAGAGACAATCTCTCCATTGGACTGAAAAATCTGGGCTGTTCGAGGGGTGGACAACCCATCTGAAGGTCTCGAGTCTCGTGGGATTCCCATGCAGGGAGCTTGCAAGCAGCCCTGGAGCAGCAGGGCTGTGGGATCCTCCTCTCCCAGCTGCAGGGAGAGGCAAATCAGCCAGGACCATTAGGGTCAGGGTCATTAGGACATCCTGGGTCACAACAACTTGTCCAGACCAACCCCAGGCTGGGACCAGCAGCTGGGCTCCTCCTGGGGACCGTCCCAGCAGCTATTTCTAGGGCTCCCCCCCTCTGCTCCCAGGGGATGCCAGCAGCATCCCGTGTCCCTCGACCACGAGGGCTTTCACACGCAGCCCTCTGAGAGCCCAAGCTGGCCATGCCACATGCAGCACGCCTCTTTAAATTATTCAAGTCATCGGTAACGGCAACTGGTTGCAGCGTTCGCCTCCGAACGGCCCAGACCCCTCTCAGCACCCGCGCCCCAGGAGCTGGGGTTGCTCCTGCTTCCCACAGCAAGGATCATCTGTGCAACAAAACGCATCTAGCAATAAGTAAACAGTTAAATAAGTTCCCCCATGCATTTTCCTACAGCATCAGTGTCCGCCCAGCAAATAGTCATCTAAAAAAAAAAAAAACAACGTGAGCACTGCTGTCTGCAGTTGGAGCTTAGAGTCAAAACTTATTACTCGTATTTTCAATCTGCCAGGGACTCACACTGAGATCTTGGGCAAATGGCTCCCCCTCCCACCTCCCCATTTCCCACACAGAAGAAAAAGTAAGACGCAGAAAGGTTAAATGGGAACAAAAAAGGCCATGCTGCTTCCCCCGCCCCCCAACTCTGTTAACCACCGAGATCAGAATTGAGCAAATCCATGACTTACATAGCTGCTACGTTTCCATTCTTGGCATCAAAGTTTCTGAGCTTTTTAAAGAACTAAATGAAGAGATTTGAGCTATGAATTCTGACATCCCTTTTGCAGTAAGGTCAGTAATACAGTTAAATATAGGTAAGCAACAACCAGCCCTCTTATATATTTTTGAAGATTCTCTTCAGATAACGACTTGCACCTTTCAACGGTCAAATAAATCAGCATGCTGGGATGTACTGTTCCTTGGTGCATCCATACTAACCCACATTATACATCTGCCTTAACGGAGCCAGCTACAGATATTTAGCTTTACAGGGAGAAAGGAGATATTTTTTAGCCCCAAACAAGTCCAGAGTGGTTTGTGCTCCCACCAGCACAAGGCAGAAAGACTCCCTCCCAGCTGGTCCAATTAAAAATGATGGGTTTAGGTCAATATTATGTTCCTGCTCTCCTGGCACCGATCCATTCCTCACCAGCTCCACACTGTGAACAGACAGCTGAGATCTCTGCTAATTGCTGGACCAGCCCAGGGTCAGGTGGAAATCCAGAATTAAAGTGCACCCGAGGAGGAGGCCTTTAAAGCGCTCTGAACCTGGGCTCCTCCAGCGGTACATGAAACTTATTGGCCCATCCACAGCTGTCTCAATTTCCCAGCAAATATCCCCATTTACATAACCCGACTGAAGAGGCCAGAATGAACCAAGATGCTGGACAGCCATTTGAAAGCCACGACCTTGCACATCATGTACGTTTATAGCAGTTTTACAACTATTTCAAGCAAAATAATGAACAGCATCCTTTGCAAGCACGATACCGATGGATGACCCGGGCTCCGGTGCCTCAGAGAACAACAGTTTCATTTCCCTTTCTCTGGAGGTGACGACAGGATAAAGTCAGAGCGATGCAGGGCCACCAACTCCCACCGGTCCCAAGGTATTACAGAGACTTCATAAAAGAGCAACTCCTGGCAGGACTCAGATGCCACCACCTCTGCAGGGGAGCACGCTGGCTCTGGTACAGCACGAGACAAAATCCGCTGTGTCCTGCGGAAGCTGCCGGGAGGAGGGTTGGGCTGGGCAATGGGCAGAGGGTTTCGTGGTCCCAGAGGCAGCAGAGCAGAAGCCCATGGCCTAAACGGGAGATGATTTGATAGGAAAAATGCCACCTTCCCATCCTCCCCCTCCTTAATCACCACCCGCTTGGGCTTTCTCGGGAGGTTTCTCATCCAAACCGTTTCCCACCAGCCTGAGCAGAGCCAGAGTTCGGGACTGGAGACGAGCAGCGAGCTCCCACATGGCATTGCTTTGCAGAAATCCCGCCGAGCAAGCAGGCTGGCTGAAAGGAGGAAGAAATAAAGACCGATCCCCCCACGTTTTGTTGCAGCTGGGAGGATTTGCAATCTCCAAAAAGAAAAAAAAAAAAAAAAAAAAGCAGCATTGGGCATGCTCTTTCATTGGTACGGCGTGAAAACCAGAAAGTCCCGTCCCCGCAGGACCGCGCAGCCCCAGCGTGAGCCGAGCATCGCTGGCTCGGCACGACGGAGCGCGAGGTTTGGGGAAATACCCGTTTTCTTTGCATCCCAAAGCACGAGGCTGGGGGTCGCCAGCGCCCGTCAGCATTCACATTTGCCATTTCTGGCAGAGCAGGAGGGCAGGGGACGCGAGGCACTCGCAGCCCTGCACCCGGCCAAAAACCAGGCTTAGAGGAGTATTCCCCTACCGCTGGCTCAAAAGCATATTTTAAGCATATTCTCCTGCATGCATCCCATATCAAACTCCTAATTAAAAATTACGTACTTTCAGAAGTGGGGGGACAGACCAGACTGCATATTCGGTTTTGATTACTTTTTATCTGTCAGGTTAGATATTCACAGTTTCTCTTTCTAGGAAGCCTCAAGGGACTGTTTATATAAAATAAGTATTTTTATTTCATGTGCTGCCCACCCTCAGCTTGCACAATTAATTGGGGAAAACTTTTTGCAGATCTTTTCCTTAACAGTCAGGCAAAAAACCTACAAATAATCTTGGACGCACACAGAGAACAGAAATACAGCTCAAACACACTTAAACACACCAAGATATAAATGCAAACTTCCAGACAAAGGGCTAATTTCTGCCCTCGGAGATTCATACGGCCAACAGAGCTGGATGATCCCAGCAAGGGCTGGATTTGGCCCTCAGAGAGGCCACTGCAGTCCCTGCTGCAAGCCCAGGCTCGCAGCGGTGGGAACACGGCAGAAAACCCAGAGCCCGAGCGAGAGCCGCGGCCAGGTACTGCATGGGGCTGGCTACGGCGGCTGCGGATGCCCCCCCTGCCTCCGCCACAGCAGCCCCCAGCACAGGGGGAGAACTCGGGCTCCCCAGCAAAGGACGAACCTCTGAGGGTAACATCCCAGCGCTGCCTGAGTGCCAGCCCCCAGCGCGTGCAAATAAAACTAGGCAGGGTGAAAAAGGAAAAGCCAGTGCCCAGGCTTTGTGCAGGCGAAAGGGGATTCAGCCATAGGCGGGGATCTAGCTCTTAAAATGAGGGATGGAA
>NW_009226759.1:0-1381 GCF_000690835.1 Fulmarus glacialis | reverse complement strand
CCTCCCACTGCCCCCAGCCCTGCCTCCCACCAGCAAGAAAAAAAATAAACAATAATAATAATCTATGCACATTGGGAGAAAATGAAGTTGCTGTCAAGCGACGATAAATTCATGCGACAGCCGGGGGTAATTAAGCAGGAGCAAGCAGCAAAGTAGCTGCGAGCGCGGCGGGTTACAGGCTGGCTGCGGGCTGATTGACACCGCTAAGGTTACCTCGGGCTTGGGGAGCTCGCCCATCGCGCCATGCACGGCAGCCAGCGCCGGCCACCCAGGGAATACACACACACACACACACGTATATATATATGCACACTCGGCGTGCAGCGGGCGAGCGTCTTGGTAGCAACCTGACACCTTTCGGGAGGCAAAATGGAATCTCGCCGTCCGGTTGTGCACCCGCAGCAAGGGAGGGGGGAGAAAAATACACCGTTTGCAAATATGCACGCAGAGAACAAAAAAAAAAACCAACAAAACCACCACCAAAAAAAACCCCCGGTGCCTACCTTTGCTGGGTGCCGGCAGGCAGATCCCGGACCGTTTTGGGTCGGTGGCTGTTCCCTTCTTTATGAAATGTTCGGCTCAGCCGGTGCTATTTGCATTCTTTCATTAGCACCTGTTTCAAGTAAGGAAGGAGAAAGCTCATTACGAGATCAGCTTCCTTTCAAAATAAATTATTAAAAAAAAAATAGAGATGCACGCTGCCAAATAATAATAACGCTAATAAAAAAACCAAAAACACATGTATTTTAAAGCCCAAACTAGGCAGTTTAATAATGGGAGATCTTGCAGGTTGTGAGCATGCTCCAGCCGGAACAAATCCTTCCTCTGTTATTCCTCTGAATAAAAATAAACCACGATCAAGAAACCCAAACGGAAGCTTCCTCCTAGAATCCCTGCTGCTGAAAAATATGTAATAAATTCAGCCCGAAGATGCAGACTCTAATCAGCAGCTGTTTTCTGGATCCAAAGCCAGCCAAAAGCCTCTCTTGTCTTTTCCCACTATGAGTCTAGGCCTTTTTGAAAAGGGTTTTAACCTTTTAAAGATACAGTGCACCAATTATCACTTCTGGAGGACTGTCACTCACGGCGAAAATAAATTAATAAAGCAGCAGCAGCGGCACAGTGGGAGCAGGGGGAGGTGTGGTTTGCTCTAGCAGGCTTTCTTCGTGAATATTATTATATGTTTTTTTTTTTTAACAGGATCTCCCCCCCCCCCGCTTTGGGAGAATAATAATAAACGGAAAACTTGCCACTCAGCTCTTGGATAAATGCATAGTCATTATAAAAATGAACAGCTGCTGGATGCGATTCAGGGAGTTGTACGGCCGCTCCTTATCAGGGTTAAATTTGTTGCAACTGAATTTTAGGTATTAACAGTTTC
>NW_009226758.1:539-804 GCF_000690835.1 Fulmarus glacialis | reverse complement strand
ACAACGCCCTCACAACACCCCCAACACCCTACAACACCCACAGCACCCTACAACATCCCAACTCCCTACAACACTCCCCCGCCACAGAACACGCCCACAACACCCTGCAGAGCACCTTAATACCCTACAGCACCCTGACAACACCCCCACAACACCCCCCAGAGCATCCCAACACCCCATAACACCCCAACAACTCCCCATAACACCTCAACAACAGCCCACAGAGCCCCCCAACACCCTACAACACACCCTTAATTCACCCTAA
>NW_009226758.1:0-206 GCF_000690835.1 Fulmarus glacialis | reverse complement strand
CCCAGCTCCAGCCCAACATCGCCCACCTACAGCCCGACTTCTCCCAGCTACAGCCCAACCTCACCCAGCTACAGCCCCACCTCGCCCAGCTACAGCCCCACCTCACCAAGTTACAGCCCGACTTCTCCCAGTTACAGCCCAACATCGCCCAGTTACAGCCCGACTTCCCCCAGCTACAGCCCAACCTCTCCCAGTTACAGCCCCAC
>NW_009226757.1:3160-3536 GCF_000690835.1 Fulmarus glacialis | reverse complement strand
GCCAAAGGTGCCGGCCCCGGCTATCCTCGGACCTGCCTCGCCGGCAAGATTGATGTGGGCAAACAGTTGTAAAATACACAGGCCATCCGTCACTGTCGTGGGCTGGCCGGGGGGAGTCTGGCTCTCCCAGTGCTTGGGGAAGGTCCAGCCCAGGGTGGGAGCGCATTTAGGATGGGGCTTATTTAGAGTCGTAGAGTCGTTTAGGTTGGAAAAGACCTTTAAGATCATCGAGGCCAACCATCAACCCAACACCACCATACCCACTACACGATGTCGCTAAGCCCCTCATCTACACGGCTTTTAAATACTTCCAGGGATGTGGCCCCCACCCCTTCCCTGGGCAGCCTGTTCCAAGGCCTGACCACTCTTTCAGTGA
>NW_009226757.1:0-2867 GCF_000690835.1 Fulmarus glacialis | reverse complement strand
CTGAACACAGGATTCGAGGTGCGGCCTCACCAGGGCCGAGTACAGGGGCACGATCACCTCCCCACTCCTGCTGGCCACACCATTCCTGATACAGGCCAGGATGCCGTTGGCCTTCTTGGCCACCTGGGCATACTGCCGGCTCATGTTCAGCCGGCTGTTGACCAGCACCCCCAGGTTGTTGGGGTTTCTCTCAAACGTGTCTATTGCATTCTTGTAGCGATACGTGCAGCTGAAGCTACCTGAACGGTGTGATGGATCAGAGCAAAATCACAGAATCACAGAATGGTTTGGTTTGGAAGGGACCTTTCAAGATCATCTAGTCCAACCCCTTGCCATGGGCAGGGACATCTTTCACTAGATCAGGTTGCTCAAAACCTCGTCCAACCTGACCTTGAACACTTCCAGGGGTGGGGCAACCACAACTTCTCTTGGTAACCTGGTCCAGTGTCTCAACACTCTCACAGTAAAACCTTTCTTCCTTATGTCCAATCTAAATCTACCCACTTTCAGTTTAAAACTATTGCCCTTTGTCTTGTACAGGACAAGTAAAAAGTCTCTCCCCATCTTTCTTATAAGCCCCCTTTAAGTACCAGAAGGCCACAATAAGGTCTCCCCGGAGCCTTCTCTTCTCCAGGCTGAGCAACCCCAACTCTCTCAGCCTGTCCTCATAGCAGAGGTGTTCCAGCCCTCGGGCCATTTTCGTGGCCTCCTGTGGACCCGCTCCAACAGATCCATGTTAAAACAGGTCCATAAAATAACTTACCTTCATGCTGATGCCAGCACAATGGAAGGTGTGGTGGTGCACCTTCAATGCTGGCAAAGCTCAACAGACTGGCAACCTCATGTGGGAGAGCTGCATTGCTTCAACCCAGCTGAGTTGAACTGAGTTGGAGTAGAGCTGAAGCAAAGCTGTGGGACGGGGGTGGCCAGCAGGCCAAGGACAATGTGCCATCCCAGCCGCTCATCACCTGGCCCTGGTGGGAATGGCAAGCGTTGGCTCAGGCTCTTGAGCTGGAGAGCAAGGGTTGAGCTGCCCTAGATGGCCGTTCATCCAACTTCTGCTTAAACCCAGCTGAGTTGAACTGAGTTGGAGTAGAGCTGAAGCAAAGCTGTGGGACGGGGGTGGCCAGCAGGCCAAGGACAATGTGCCATCCCAGCCGCTCATCACCTGGCCCTGGTGGGAATGGCAAGCGTTGGCTCAGGCTCTTGAGCTGGAGAGCAAGGGTTGAGCTGCCCTAGATGGCCGTTCATCCAACTTCTGCTTAAAAATCTCCCCATGCTGGCCACACTCTTTCTTTCAGAGACATGTGTGGGAGGTTTCTCCAAGCCCTTTCCTTACCCATCCTCTGAGCTCCTGCACGGTTCCCCGAGCCTCTGCTGTCTCCCCAGTCCTCCTGTTTATAACACCTCCCAATGCTTTTTATTTTGGCTTCTCCTAACCCACTTCTAATCATTGCCTTTTTATTTTGGTTCTTCTTTTGTGCCTTCCTCCTGGGGCTTTATTTCCACTCCCCATGAATGTCGTGGCCACTCGACAGTCCGGCCATGCACTTTCTATGGCAATAGCTCGTGCTGCTTTGTTCATGGTTTGCCAGAGGCACGTTCAGCCCCCCCAGGGGCACCAGCAAGAGGACTTTGGTGCATTGGGGGGGATCCGATTTAGCTGTACAACCGTGCAGCTTCCCCCAGCAGCCAGCAAACCCGATAGAAGAGTTTTGGCCCTGCTGTGCTGTATGAAAAGAGCCTGTGAAGTCATATTTAAGGTTGTCTCTTGAAGGTGCCCTTTGGAAAAAACTCCTGCTGATGACGTTCAACTCGGGTTTGTAGTTAACACAATGGACCCGTCGTACAAAGCCACGCGAGACCGCGGGCTGGAAAAGCCCTCTTAGGTCCTGGCTAATCCGTGTCCCCCAGCCCGGGGGATTGTTCCCGAGAGCTTGTTTTCTTTGCCCTGACCTACATAGTCAAAAAGAATCTTGTTGCACATTTTTGTTTTGTACCTTGAGGTCTCAGGGGAGCCAAATCCCCTTCTTGGTGGGGCGGGATGTGGTGTTAAACAGTGCTGGCATCTCCAGGAAAACCATGGAGACCCGGGGACAATGAGCCCTCTATGGTCTTCGCTTGGCTGCGGGATGGTCCTTCTCCTCTGGGCTTCAGCAGTGGGTGCCGGGACGCACAGACACAGGCGATGAAGATGTCCATGCGCTTGGCAGTCTGTCCTGCAATAGAGAGGTCACAGCAGCTCTCCAAGGCAGAAGGTTGGGGGGGAAAATGCAGCTGCTCTTAATTAACCTGTTTTAGATGATGGAGGTGAAGGCTGCATCTCATACATCCTCAGCTGTGCTCTTGCGGGTGGGTGGAGAGGCAAGTCCTCTTAGGGGCGAGGAGGTCCTCGTGTGGGAAAGATGTGGAAGCTCCTGTTTGGGTTTTAAGGAAAATAAGGATGTGAAAGGTGGGGTGGAAGAGGGCATTTAGGAAACCTGGGCTGTAGTTTGCTCCTTCCTCGTCTGAATCAGCTGGGAGCGATGGGGCACTGAGGGGGTCCTTTGTGGAGGTGAAAGGCTTGAACGGGGTGAATTTTGGGGGTCTGCAGCAGGGACTGTCACAGATGGCTGAACTAATCCACTTTTTCCTTCCCCCACAGCTGGGTCTGGTGGTTTCTCTTACAAAGGTCTGGAAACCACCTGGGACTCCCAGTCTCCTCTGGTAGCTGCTTTCACCCAAGATAAACCCTGGATGGGTCCCACACCTCCCCGGGGAGCTCTTGTCATTAGAGACGCTTACAAAGCACTTGGAAGGTGTTGAGATGGAGCAAGCGTGATGAGAAATCCTTGTGGCATGGTTAAAATGATGCCAGGGGTTATTTG
>NW_009226756.1:0-883 GCF_000690835.1 Fulmarus glacialis | reverse complement strand
CAGGCAGGGTGTCCCCAGTGCATCCTGCCGTGGGGCTGTGCCCCAGCCCTCCCCGCAGCGGGTGACATCCTGGCACAGCTTTAACAGCTGCTTTGTGTTCCCATCCCCCACTACCTCCCTCCAAATTCCCTCACCCTCTGCATCCCGGGCAGCAAAGAGCGGGATGGGCGGAAGGGAGCACAGCAGGGCTGCTGCGGCGCTGGCTGCAGGGCTGTAACGCTGGTGCTGGTTCCTCCCGCAGGTAACAAGTACGTCCCCCGTGCCATCCTGGTGGACCTGGAGCCCGGCACGATGGACTCTGTGCGCTCCGGCCCCTTTGGACAGATCTTCCGGCCCGACAACTTTGTCTTTGGTGAGTGAGTATGGGAGGGATGGAGGCATCCCAGAGCGGGAGCTCCGTGCACAGAAAAGGCTCCGAGCGAGCATGCAAGTGCCAAACGTGGGGGACCAAATCCCAACAGCGCAGTGGGGATGGAAGTGAGGGGTGACCCCATGGGGCAGGAGAAGGGGGATCATCTCTGTTCCTCCCCGGGGCACTGACGCGGCACCTTGCTTCTGGTCTGCCCTCTAGGTCAGAGTGGGGCTGGCAACAACTGGGCCAAGGGGCACTACACGGAAGGCGCTGAGCTGGTGGCTGGGATGGGGTGAGGAGGGAGTCGGAGATCTGCGACTGCCTCCAGGGCTTCCAGCTGACCCACTCGCTGGGTGGCGGGACGGGCTCTGGGATGGGCACCCTCCTCATCAGCAAGATCCGGGAGGAGTACCCCGACCGCATCATGAACACCTTCAGCGTCATGCCCTCCCCCAAGGTGTCGGACACGGTGGTGGAGCCCTACAATGCCACCCTCTCTGTGCACCAGCTGGTGGAGAACACGGACGAGAC
>NW_009226755.1:0-388 GCF_000690835.1 Fulmarus glacialis | reverse complement strand
CCAGCCACTCACCTGCAGCCCCTTGTCGCCCCACAGGCTTTGCACCCCCAGCCCCACACTCACTGCAAGCTCGGGGTGGGGTCCCCCACCCCACAGTGTCACCAAAGCTACCACAGAGCATCCCCAGCCACTAACCCTGCACCCCCCAGCCACTCACCTGCAGCCCCTTGTCGCCCCACAGGCTTTGCACCCCCAGCCCCACACTCACTGCAAGCTCGGGGTGGGGTCCCCCACCCCACAGTGTCACCAAAGCTACCACAGAGCATCCCCAGCCACTAACCCTGCACCCCGACTCCATCCTGCACCCCGGCAGGGAGCACCTCTCTCCAGCGCTGCTGGCACCAAGAAAACCCAACAGCTTCTCCCCGTCAACCAATTAATCACGGCC
>NW_009226754.1:696-1026 GCF_000690835.1 Fulmarus glacialis | reverse complement strand
TCCTGCTCCACATTGGCGCAGAGCAGCACCCGCCAGCCCTGGAAGCAGTGCCGGGGTGGCCCAGCGCACGAGCCACCGCAGCCCGGCCAGGGCCACGCAGCCCCCAGCCCCTCACGAGGAAAGAGGGCTCAGCTTGCCCCATGCTCACCTGCCCATGGCTCTCACACGGAGCCAGGCACAGGAACAAAGCAGCGATGCCAGCCAGCATCATTAGACTTCGTTAAGGTGACGAGTTTTCACTTCTCTGCTGTCCCAGGCTGGCTCTGTTCCACCTGCTGGAGCCCAATTAGCATCACATCTAGGAGGCAGCTCCCACAAAGAGGCAGAGGT
>NW_009226754.1:0-641 GCF_000690835.1 Fulmarus glacialis | reverse complement strand
GAGGTGGTCAGGCGCGCTCGGCACAGCTCTGCCCGCTCAGCTGAGACGGGGCACAGCTCAGAGCAGGGCTGGCCCAGGGGAGCCCAGCCCGCAGCTCCCCACCACATGGGGCTGGGAGGCACTGGGCACGTGTGCCCTCAGGGCCTGGCCAGGGCCACAGAATGGGGTGAAGACCCCCCTGCTCAGCATGGTGGCGAGGGGGATGAGCCTTGCTCTCCTCCCTCTGCTCCCGGGGACCTCAGCTCCAAGCCCGAGCCCTCACACAGTGGGAGGGGGCACAGCATGTCCTCCTCCCTCCCCGCCACGAGCAGGACACCAGGCCCTGTGCTTGTTTCACTGTTTATTATATATTAAGATCACAGATATTCCAGTTCTTTGATCCCTCGGGGCCACCACGCACAGGGGTGCACAGGGCAGAGGGGCTGGTGCCTGCAGCCCCCACGCGCAGGGCAGTGCAGGGTGAGGGGGGGCTATGAGGCAGCCTCGGCACGCTGGGGGCTGCCCTGGCCTCGGTGCAAGGGGCGGGTGAGGCCGCAGAGTGATGCTGGACGGACACCCCCACCTGAGGCCAGGTCTGGTGGAGGGTGAGCGCACTGCCTGGCCCCAGCTTGAGCCGGGGGACAGCGGTGCAGCTGCTCGCC
>NW_009226753.1:3205-3410 GCF_000690835.1 Fulmarus glacialis | reverse complement strand
AGGGGAGTTAACGAATCCGGCCAAGGCGATACAAAAGCCGGTGCCCGGGGAGGTGGGAAGATGGAGGGGGCCCTTCCCTGCACCAGGAGCCTTTGAACCCCCCCCGCAGCTTTGTGCGGCTTAGCAGGGTGCTGCCTGCAAAAAGGCCCCTCGTCCCTGATGTCACTTCCATGCCGTGGCCGGGAAGAGTTTTCCCAGGAGCGGC
>NW_009226753.1:0-2703 GCF_000690835.1 Fulmarus glacialis | reverse complement strand
GAGGAGCTGCTCTTACCTATGGAAATCAAATGGTGGATGTAAAAAGAAAGAAAGAGAAAAAGCCATGGGGAAGTTTCCGTCAGCGGTTCATGGCCGTGACCACCGTGCCTGGCCCGTCCCTCCGCTCATCGTCCCCGTCCGTCCCTCGGACTCTGTCCACCCACTCTGTAACCAGGTTTTCCCCGGCGCTGCCAGTCTAAACAAGACCTTGCAGTGATGCTCGATGCTCTCACATCGCTCCCTCCCCCCTCTGCTGTCTGAAAGCCTGGGGCTAATTTTTTTTTTTCCTTCTTTTCTTTTCCTCCTTGCTCTCAAGACGTTAAGTTTTCCTGCCTCACGTACTAGTTTATTGCTGGGTCAGGGGGCAGGGGTTTGCGTGCTGGTTTTATAGGGTCCCTCCAGAGCCGGCTTTAAAAAGCTCCCAGTTCATAAATGGGGGGTTTGTATTAACCGCCTTATTTTGACGGGGAGAGGTGCTCTTAGAAGTAAAATAATTAATGTTTTGTAAGCTTTAAAGGTGACATAGCTTGGGTTTCATCTAACCAAACCGCTCTGTAAGCATGCAAAAAAAGCGACTAATTTAAAAACCACATTTTTATCAGAAATCCTCCCTTAGCTCGATGTGCACCTTGTCAGCTTGCTCCTTGAGTTACACAACTCCACGAGGATTTTTCTGCAGGGAAGCCCCGCGGCTCGGCTGAGCCCAGACTGCCCCTGCCAGCAGTGCCAAAGCAATGCAGAGAGCTGGCGGTAAGGTCAATAAAACTTGGGGCCACTTTGGAGCGATGTTTCCTATCCCAGGTAGGGGTAGGCGAGAGAAAGCAGGGTTGGAGGCGAGGTGATACGGCGAATTCCCTCCCGCCCCATGGGTACGCACCTCTTCTCCTTCTCCAGAACACGCCATAATATTTAAAATGCTCTGGAAATTAGACTTTTCCCATTCACCCTCCTCCTCCTGAAAAATCCCAGCCTACCAGGGAAGATCTGCACCCCCTCCGAGCTACCTTAGCCCCTGGCTTTTGCCGGGCGTGGAGAAAACCACCAGTTCTTGGGAAGAGCGCTGAATTACATGCTGGTTTACGTCAGATTTACTCCTCCTGTCCTTTGCTCTAGCTGGTCTATTAATTTTTAGATGCCTCAAGCAATTACCGAACCTGGGAAACAGTATTTTTGGGGGTAGCACCCGCCAATAACTGCAATAAATAAACCCTGCTGTTAAAAAAGGGGGGAAAACGGAGACACGGGGGCTGCGCTCACCTGGGTTTCAAGAGTATTTTTAGTGTGACTTTTCATCAGAAACCGTGCACGCACGATCTGTTGGGGGGCTGCTGCAGGGGAGCATCTCCGGGGGGGCTCGCACCCTTTCCCCGCCCAGGGGAGGTCCAAAGCGCTGCTCCCGGGGGATGCGGGGTGCGGAGGGGCGGCAGCGGGTGCTTCCCAGGGACAGGTTTGGGATGCGAGGGCTCCATATGGCTGGAAGGGATTAGCCCAGAGGATTAGATGAGCGGAGAGGAGGGGAAAGTTGCTCCAATCCCACCCTTCCCAAAACCCCTCATCTCTGACCCCCGGCAGATACGCAGCGATGATTTCTGGGGACATTTAGCACCGCTTCGGTTTTGGCTGTGCCCCCGGAGCCACGGCCCAGTCTCCACGCTGCCGGGGGAGAGCGATGGCCGCGACCCGGGGTGGGATCCTCCACTGGTGGGTGATGAGGAAAGCTGGGATTTTCCTCCTGCCGCCGCCTCACACCCACGTGTTGCGTCTTCCCTTGAGCTCGACGCGTTTCAAACCCGAACTGTTCGCTCAGGCTTTAAGCCCGCCCGGAGAGCGCGTCGGTGGTGCCCGGCGCTGCGCCACGCTGCTCCGACAAACCCGCTCCCCAGGGAGGTCGCACGCGGTGTGACCTAATCGGCAGCAGTCCGGGGCTCGGGGAAGGTCGGCACCGCTGCTGCGGGATGCAGGGGTGCAGGATACTCTGCAGCTCCGTAGCTCCACAGCAAAACCTTGCGTGGATGCAGGGGTGCAGGATGCTCTGCAGCTCCGTACCTGGGCAGCGCTTAGGTGTAAAGCGCTGCATGGAGGGCAGAATATTTTTACCATTTTTCAAACATTGGACTGGAAATGGTAGGAATCATGCTGAGGCATGATGGCTTTTCTCCGTGCGTGCCGATGAGGGATCACTCAATCGCAAAACCCATCTTGCTTGGGATTGGGGTTTGCTAACGGCTTTCCTCGTGACACCCCGATGTTGCCGTCCCAGCAAAGGCTTACTGAGGGCTAGGTTGGCTCTCGGAGCATGACCGCAGCCTCACGAAGGACTTCCAAGCCCGTACTTGCTTCTTGGGATGCATCGAGGGTGCAGAAACCTGGTGGGCTCATCATGGCAATGCTCCCAGGAGGTTGGATGCTATAGGGTGGGTTCTATAGGCTGGGTGCTATTTGGGTGATGGGGAAGACAAGAGCCCATAGCCATCATTGCTACCGAATACAGGAGTCCTCAAAAGTGGCAATAAGTCCATCAATCCCAGTTAATTAGGGCTCTGATGGGCCACCCTGTCTGGCCGCAGCGGTGCCGGCTGCTCCCGTGCAAAGTCCACCGCCTTCCTCCCCATCCGCCTCGCCAGGGTTTATACGAGGTGCCGGACTTTGTACCCGCGCAGCAAGTCACAGCGCTTTTTTAAATCAGCTGCCACCTCCGCCTCA
>NW_009226752.1:3849-20126 GCF_000690835.1 Fulmarus glacialis | reverse complement strand
CCTGCCCGCCCCGCCGGCCCTCCCGCCGGCCGCCGCCGAGTGTAAGGGCGTGCACGGAGGAGTGGGGGCCTCTCTCTCATCCCCACGCGCCGGTGGGCCTTTCCTGGTCAATGTTTCAGAACACGGGTGGTTTTAAGCCATCTGACTGGTAGTGCGGACACAGGTGGGCATCTCTAGTGGCGCTGGGGGCGGCCCACTCGTCTGTCGTCCCCCCCACCTGTTACAATCCACTGTGTGAAAAGTCGTAAAACAGGAGGGTAACACGTATTTTGGCGAGGCCAGATTGTGGCCCTTGCTCCCTGGAGTTTGTATGTCTCAAACGAGTGTGGTGGGCCCATCTGCTGTCGGGTGGAGAGTCACCGCAGCCAAAAGGGTGCAGAGGCAGAGCGGCCAACTCTTCTGGAGCAGCTGCACCCCTCTTTTGGCCTGGGGAGCTCTGACTACCGATGGGATTGTCATGGAGGGATGAGGGAATGTGGTTGCTCACCCTCCTGTCTGTCAGCTGTGAAGGGGTGTGGAGAGTGGCTGGAGTTAGTGGGGAGTGGGAGGGGAAGTTAGATGAGGAGGCATGTGGGCAGGCGGCCAAATGGAGACCATAGGCCATGACTGTCCTAATCATGGCCTTGGAAGGAAAGAAATGAAGAAAAGGGAAAGCTACCAGTGGCTTTTAGGGAGAGGCTGCGTAAATCTGGAAGGACATTGGAGGAAGATGTCAATATGAAGTACTCAAAGAAGGAAATAATTCTGAGCATGACGTTGCCTTTACTATAACAACACACTTATTGTTGGGGCATATTGTGTCTGAACTGTCATTCACTCCGAGTCTAACTCCAGTAATCAGTCGGTGCTTCAAACACTAAAAAACATGAGCCAAGCCTAGAACAAAATTTGTTTAAAAATCATGTCTTAAAAAAATCCACTTCTTGTTCATTGCATCTTTCTTCTGTTTTCTACACCTTTCAGATATACCGGGGGTGCATCTTCCATTTTTCTCCACCATCTGGAAGTGAAATTTAATTATTAGGTAGTAATGTAACTTCAGAGGTGGGGAGATCATGAAAAATACAATGTTCTGAGTGCCATGAAAGCTGGCAGCATTGTAATTTTTCTTCAGATGATCTGGGCTTGATATATCAAAAGCTACATATATGGAATATCCAAAGCAATACTGTTGTGAGCACAGAGCTTTGTATAGGTAAGCTCCATACAGCTTCCAGCTATCACAATTCTCTGAGAATAGTGTCTATCCAGCTTTGAATTTTGGGGAAAAAATCAAACATAATTCCTTCAGTTGTTTCTGTAAAAGTGGAAAAATGTTTTCTTACTGTAAAAAGAAAAAAAATAGAATGAAAGTACTTTTATGTATTAAGCATGAAGCAAACTACTACAATCCTCTTCATGTGCCCTTGCTACATTTTGGTGCATAATTTTCTTTCAAAAAATGTGAACGTTTTTAAAAAGTTCTTTCAAAATACCTTGATATGCCACTTGGTTGCGTCAGTCTCTGCCCCCTATCAGACAAAGCATCTGAAAGGTTCAAGGGCTTTTGCAACAGAGAGGGTTTGAAGTCAAAGACAAGCAATAACATCTTCCCAGAAAATCGTAGATTAAAAAAAAAAAAGGTTTCTTTATTGTAATGGGTGCCTGTAACTTTTGCTTCATTTTTGCAGTGCTCTTCTTTCATTTTCATCATCATTTTTCTTCCTCCAAGGATACAGAAAGATGTCTTCCTCAGTAAATAGCAAACATGAGAATTTGCTACTTATCTTCCCTGTGCGCATTGATGTGATTGTAAGCTGCACAGTTTACTGAGCCCATTGACACTAATTAAGTCTGGAGCTGGTCACTGTTAATGTTTTAACACTTGCTTCTGCATTACCTCACTGTGATTTTTATTAGATGATTTTAATAATTTTCTGTACTTTACATGAATCTGTTCAAATTTCCATTTTTCTCACATGGATGCTTAAACAACCCATAAAGGTTTTCCTTACACTTGAGTGCATTCTATACCAATTCTGTTCAAGAAGAAACGTGTTCCTCTTTATGTGATCTAGAAACCATACTAGCTCAAGTGATGGTTGTAAAAAGTGGCTTTTTTTGTTTTGACCAGTGTGTTCAAGACAGTTATGGGGGCACCACTGTAATCACATTTATGTGGGTACACCAAGAAATAAAATAGGGGAAGGGGATTAAGGTGCAAGAACATTTTCCCAGAAATAATTTAGTGCTTTCATGGCTGATGAAAATAAGGAGTTGATTTTCTTGCTGAAATTTTTTCTGGAGTTTTTCAGGATTTTTCTTTAAACACAAAGTAAAATGTAGGTGTTATTAGAGTGTTGCTACCAGGGCTCTGTAAAACTAAAATAATTCCATTTTGTCTAAAAAACCCTGAATGTATAAAAATTTGGTTATATACTGTGCTGACTAATTTGTAAAGGTCCTGGTTTAACCACTTGGAGCTGTATCGGAGGCAAAATAACAGGTCCTAGAGTGAATAGTGGGATGTCTTAGTCTTTGTTTTCCCTTAATTTTCCTGTTTCATTTGGCCAACAATTTTGTAGTATTTTTACAACTGTATTTGACTTTAAAACATAGGGTTGCTTGAGGAGCAAAGTTACTGAAAAGGAGAGGTGAAAAGCAAAAGGTAATTGGGCTAATGGCTAGATAGAAAGTAAATAGAATTTTCTACTATCTGTTAGTAGAATTTACTAATATCTATTTCACTCTTATTTAGACTAGTCTGTATTACGTAAAAGAATTATCAAACACCTGACTAGTCAATGGGACATCACATTCCTGTTGCAGTATCTTCATCTTATTCCGTTTTCTTAATCTTGTTCACTTCAGAAATAGTCTTCGGTTTCATACAAGGGGATCCTAGTTCTGCTTCATTCTCTTAGCATTACCTCAGTGTATACTGCTTTTATTAATGGGTCTGATTAATTTAATATCAAAGGTCTGATTAATTTTACTAAATAGGAGCTATAGCTACATGAGAATTTGTTAAAGACGTGGATTTATATCAGAATTGTAAAATGTGCTAGGATCTACTTAGAAAGGAAGTGGCAGTAGATGTTGCAGTATTAGGGAGATTTCCGCAGTGATCGAGATTGCTACTGGTGGTGACTCATAGCACTTGACTGGAATTTGTAATGTACTTTGTGTTCTGTTTTGTAAAAAGCTCAGGCTGAGCAGCAGGGAGGAAGGCTGGCTGTTCATCCGCTGCTGATGGTTGTCCTCTGGCTTACCAAGAACCTTCTGGCTGGAAGAAGAGATGGTCTGAGAGCAACTGACATTGGTCTCATCCTACAGAGTTGATGTTATGTTTTCATGTAGGTTAAAATGGAATTTTAATGTATTAGGAATATGCTAAGGACACAGCAGGGAAGAGCTGGATGGCTAAAAAAGTGGTGTAAAAGACTGGGATGAAATTCAAGGATACAGAATGATTAGGTACTTTGAGACTAATAACCCAAACTAGAAACTGTGACGTTATTAGTTAGAAGCGATTGAAGAAGAGACGAACCTTGGAATACTTACAAATCATAGGAGGACTATGAGCTGCCAATACAGTACAGCTGTTAAAAAAATCAGATTAAGTCCTCGGATATATCAGATCAAATATTTCCAGTCAAACAGGGAAATGTTAGTGCCACTGCAAAAGACTGCGTCTGAGGCTTGTTCAGTTTTGGTTAGCCATGATCAAGAAACTGAATTCCAGCTGGGACAAATTAGGTCTGCACCACTGGAATGGTCAGGAAAATGGAGATGAAATGTAAAATGACTTTGGTTTGTTTGATATCTAGTGTTAAGTCCTGGAGAATGGGCAGGCAGGGAGGGAAGAAGAGGAAAGAGCTGCTTAAAATAAAGGAATATGTTGCTACACACAAACAAATGCTTATAATCTGTCTATATATTAAATACAGAGTAAAAATTTAAAAGCTAAGTATCAAGTGGTGACATTCTTTAATAGCTTTCTAATCAAAATAATGAGGGTGAATAACCTATATGATTTAGGTTTAGAAAAGTAGGTTTCCATAGTAGTGAAAATGATTGGATTCTTAAGAGATTTTAAAGTTTATATAATAAGGAATAGAGGACTAGATACTTAAATGATGTAAAATAGGGACAATTCCAAATCCAGTTTTTAATTACATTGCATGGCTTACAATATTTTGGAAAAAATAGAATTAGTTAAGGTCAGAGTGTCAACTTCAGTGTGAATATTAATCTTCTGCTACTTTAAATCAGTGCATCCTACTCTACTCTACAAGAGGGTAGTGGCTAAACATAGCTAAGTAATAAGCATCTTTCTCTTAGACCCTTGTGTTTTAATGTACCACTAGCTAGGTGTACTAAGAGGTATAGTATATTAAGATTATATTAGGAGTTATGTAGTTTGGTGAGGGCTGCCTACATCTACCGCAAGCAAAGCAAAAGTAAGTAAAAAATAAAACTCTAGTATCCTGCTCTGCTGGATGTGGCTGTGACTCTAGGAGGCGTAAATCTATCTAAATAATGCTAATGTGTGCTGTGTTATCTTGTAGGATTTCTGTCACAGATTTAGGCTGTCATATGGGATGCAATACCCAGAGTTATTAACAGTTGTTCAGTATATTATCATGGGAAAGCACAGTGTACATTATTGTCAGTTTTATAACTGGAGAGGAACACAAATTCTACATGCTAAATATGTATAATGACGAACAAAAGCTTAGGTCCTCTAATTTAGACAGCCAACTTGTGTTTCAGGTTGCAATGATTTATATGCTACATGCCTAAATAGCCGGACCTAAAACACACAGCCTAAGATTCCCTCATCTCCTCACCGCATGACACTCTTGGATCAAGAGATGCACACAAATGTCTTTCTTTTGCAGTTTTAATTTGCTAGCTTAGATTTTGCAATATACTATCATGGTTTAAACATATGCTAGAAACCTCTCAAATTTATTTTTAAAGTAACTCAAGAACAACAACGAAAACCACAGTCCATATGACAATTATGTATATTTTTCTTAACCACTTCTTGTATTTGATGGTTGATTCTTGATTCAAATTACAGCATAAAAAATGAGGCATATGGTATTATGCTACCTGGGAGGAGAAGGCATGTCTGTTTTATTTGAATCTTTTAGCTACCCCTCAGAGCAACTGATTCTAGACATACTATATTTTATGTTCTTTTTATCTCCACCTACTTACATATTCCAGGACCAAATTCACATTTGCAGGCTCTCCTTAAATAACTATTTAGGCTATTTTCATTTTTTATTTAATTTATTTAGTTTAAGAAGTACTATAAAAATTTGCTGTCAACAATATTGCAAATATATTAATTTATTATGACAATTACAATATGTGAGAAATACATCATAATTTACATTCGTTTTTTTTTGATCTGCTGAAAATTGCATATAAAGTGTATTTTTAATAGAGAAAAAATAAGTTTATATTGCAGAATTCTTGTTTCTTGATTTTTTAAAAGGATGATGTTATTTAAAGATACTTAATGAAATCAGCATAGAGAAAGTATATTAATTGCATGGGACAAAGATCTTGTATCCTTTTTTTTTTTCTGTCTCCTTTACCCACCATTATTACCTCATTCTGTGTTTTCATCGTGAACTTCCAAGGTATTTAGATTTTATGTGTTCTTTCATGTAATTTAAGAGTAAATAGCTGATCACTAAGAGACTTTGAAATTCCTGGTTTCCAGCCCTTCATATTCCTCTACATGTAGAGGCCTTGTCAATACAGAACTCAGTAGATGGATAATTTTCTTGATGAAGAATGGGCCTTTTTTTGTTTTGTTGCAGATTTCCAAGCAACATTTATTTTCTTAACGTTCATAAGATGTAGAACATACAAAGTTATTCAAAAAATTAAAACAAATAGAAGAATAAAGTAGAAAGGATTACTATAACTATAACTGAGAATTAAATTAGAAACTATTAAGTTCGTATTGGCATGCTGTATCTTTTCTTGATGATTTTGGAGATGATAAATGATATTTGATACATGCTGACACTGAAGGTAGTAAATAAAACACAAAAACACGCTCCCACTGAATTTAACTGGAGTAGAGAGAGTTCAATGCTAAGCTCTTTCCAAAATTTTCTTTGAAGTCAAGAGGAGTTTCCCCTTTAGAAGATCCACTCAGTAGACTCATGCCAATTTTTTCAGCCAGGTATTCTTTATGCTGCAGAATAAGAGCTCAAGAACATTGGTGGATAAAATGTTGAAGAAAGAAGGTCTGACAAGGCTAAGTAATTGGTTTGCTAAAGGTGCCAAACAGGAAGTTAGAAGTTAAGAGGCTGATAATAAAGTGTAAGTTTGAACTAAATGGAGTCACTGACTTTTAGTTCTTTTGTGCCATTGCATTGTAAATAGGTGGAAAGATAACAAGCTTTTTAGTTGATACAGATTTATGCTATGTTGGGATTATTATGTGTGTTTAGAACTTTATAATACAGCTGGAAATGTTGTAAAGGATTTTACAGATCTTGCTCTGCAAATTTGGGAATTAAAAAAATGCACAGGAAATTTCTACTCAGACCCAACATCTGTTTTTTTGTGAGATCCCATTTTTGACTTGTCCCACCTCCACCTCCTTCAAAGCCTACATATGGGCACGGTGATGTTCATTTCCTCTCTTGCCAGCTCAAGGAAAAAGATTAATTTCAGACACGCCATGTGTCAAATCATCTTTTTAAAATTCATACACCTTGAGATCATTCTTCTTAATTCATTTTCTCATTGCCTTGTGAAGATAAGTGACTTCTCTCTGAGAGTGAAGATAAGTGACTTGCCTAACATCAACTAGATCCAAATTTAATTCCTACCAAAATAAATGGGAATATTATCTTTATCTCAGGTTTTAATAAGGATTTTATTTACAATTTGTGGATCTTCTAGCTTCTGGTTTGGGTAAGGAAATATCACAAGTGCCTTATAAGACTACTGTAAGACTTACCAGTTGGTCAGACAGAAGTTTTCATAAAGCAAAATATTTACTGCTCCTAATTAATCAAATTTTATATCTTTGAACTGTCTGATGAGGTGAGTAATAAATAGTAGTAACAGTTGTTCCTATAGTGGCTGGGATCACAAGTTAGTTCTTTTTCACTTAGACTTGGCTGAAAGGTGGAATGCTGGGTAGCTAGAATGAAGTTACACTTATTTTCTCTCAGTTTTAATGATAGACCTTTTTTTGGTGTTTCAGAGGAAAAAGGTAGCTCCAATTCTCGCAGCATCTGGGTTGGAAGATTCACTTGTTTATGAAAGTATGTGTTTGAATTTCAGTTTCTCTGAGAATATCACACAATGAGAAACTGGTGCAGTGTAGGTACAGTCCAGAGATAAAGCTGAAATGAATTCTTGTCACCCTCTGCTCTTTCACAACATAAATATTTGAGGCATTTAACCAAGGTGATGATTGTCTGAAATTTTAGGAATTGAACGTTATTGAGATCCTTTGATGTGTCAAATGTGGAAGGAGTTATGTTTAAAGAAACTGTGGGGGACTTCAGAAAAGTAGTTATTTAGTACTTCAGGCTGCGTTGAATTCTCTTCTATTGTTTAGCTCTCTCATTTATTTAACAAAGGTGAAATATTTTCTTTAGCATTATTCTTTTCCCCCAGATGTATATTTAAAAAGATAGATGAAGTATGAAAGAGAAATGTGTATTAAAGATGGTGTGTGGTATTGTGAACTTGCTGGGGAATGTGTACCCCCTTAATGTGTGCCAATGCACATTGTAATGCATATGTGGACCTTGACGTACGGTGTAATAAAGTACTATGCACTCAGTAAGGCTCATCAATTAACTGAACCTCAGAAAATACTGGAACAGAAAAATACTAATTTTAAGAATGGGAGTAAAAAGCTATCAGGCACAGCTTTATAGGAAAAGGTTCTCTCTGGCTATCTACTCCATCCATCTTCTGTCACACAGAAAAACTCATCAAGGTATTGAAACTCTGAGGAAAGTTGCTTTATTGGTTGATCTGGAATTTCTGAGATAAGAGCATTGTAGCTCCATGATCAAAATCAGTCTTTCATACTGTGCTAAATACCGGTAAAGTTAATTCAGCATTTTTGCTTTTCAGCAAAAGGGAAATATTTTATTACTGCTGTATTAATGTACAGTAATGTATAGCCCTTTTGGGGCAGAAATGTCAAAATGGTGCGCACACTTTAAAACTAACTAGTGCAGTGGAGATAAAAGTTTTTTTTTTTTTTGTAATACGTTGATAGTGACATAGGTTGTAATGAATAATAAAGAGTTTATTAAATATGAGATTATGAATCAGATACAGACTTTATTTTTCTGACGATCTGGTCTTTTAATCAACCTCTCACTCCAAAGGAATCAGAAAACTGATAAATATGTGATTTACATTTCAGGAAAATACTTTTGGGTATTAGAGTTGGAAGTAATCAGCTCATGAGTTTTCAGACTTTTACTGGGCTAGACATAATAATTGATGGTGAAGACTTCCATCATAGTTTGGGACAAAATTCTAATGTTGCAAAAGACGAAAAAGATGCTGCAGGTGATAAGAAGGAAATTATACTTCCTGTCAGAATGTTGTTGTAGGTGATATTATTTTTAGATAATTCCCTTGTTAAAGGGAGATTTATTTTATGGTTTGGTGTAAATGAATGAAAGTTACTCCAATTGTTATATTACAGTTGAATTTGTTATTTGGATTAAATATACTTATGAGAGTGATTCTCAACAGCTTTTGCGACAAAAACCAGATTTATTACATGCAAAAACTGCTAAAAGGTGCATTGGTAAAAAACTGTGCTGGGTAGACATTTCTTCTTTGTTTGACTGGTTTTTTGTCCACAGATGTTAGCTGTTTTGTATGGGAATAAAGGTGTTAGTTTATGAGTTTCTTGGAAAAAAAATTTAAAGGCTTTGAATGCATGAGATGTGTGGACTGAAGCGCCAGAGGACATTGGTGGAATGTTAGGTGAAACCCATAGGGAAATAATTCAACAGCAGCATCTGGAAAGGAACTGTATGTGGCTTTAGGGTTGGGTTTACTTTTAATGCAAGTAGTTAAGATGAGATTAAATATAGGTGTTAGTATGTGAGAAATGGGGGAGCAAGGTAAGTGATGAAGGTATATCATGTGGAATACTGGGATTAGGAAAAAGATTTAACAGAATCCACAGCTGATCACAGCTGAATTTTTAAAAGCCTGGAAACATAATTTGAATTGAACAATATGTTGGCTTCATATAAAGCAAAACAGCTTAACATGAAGAATTTATTGGGGAAAAAGAAGAGAGAGGATGAGCAAGTTCCTTGGCCCTGCCGTGTCTCACTTTTGCCTGAATGGTATGCAGAAGACGTAAAGTTAAGCTACTAAGCCAGTGGGGCTGTTGGCTATACAGAGAGGAATCAACTGGTGATTGAGAATTTTCTCCTGTCTCCCTGCTGTTTTTTGATATTTAGGACTTGATTCAATTGCCTAAGCACAGTTGTCTGGTGCCATGTGAGATGCCCTAAGGTAGCTGAGATGACTGACAGGGTTGGCAGATATCAAACAGGATTTATGGGAGACCTGTGCCCTCTGGTGCAATAGCTGGAAGTCAAGCGGGATGCATCTCAAATGCACTAGGTGCCTGTAATTAGCCATCTGACTTGTGCCCTTACTACTTGGCTGAGTTGTTTCACATGCTTTTGGCCATTGCTGACAGTGCTGAGAAGTGGTTTGATTCAGCTGGCCATGCTTCATTGCTGATGCCATTTAAGATGCCCTGTAATATCCTACTTTACCTCCAGCTGCCAAAAAAGGCACAGGTCCTGTGTCCTACATGCTGTGTTCAGGGAACCTTAAGACATTATATGTGAATATATAAATTGACTGTACTGGGATACCTAGCACACCTAGATGTAAATGTGTAGATACCTCAGTTCAGGTGTCTTAAAATCCAGTTGAATCCTGCCATTAAGAACATTTCAGGACATTTTGAGCTTAGTGAGAGGTATGGCTCGATTGCCATTTAATCCCTAAGTAGTATTATCTATCATCAGAGTTTAGAACAATCCTTTGGTCAAGATTATGTGTCACAGTGAAATGAAAGTACAGCTAATGGTAATACTATTAGATATTTTTCACTTATTTCGTGCTCAGTTAACACTGACCCACTGGTCTTATTACCAGTTTTACAACAACACACATTTCTTTCTCATCTGTTGCACAACTTATTATCCAGAATATGGAGGCTGAAAAAAATCATCCTAAATGTGTGAAGTCTAGAAGTGGAAGCAATAAAAAATTAGGAAATCTCATGATTCATTTTGCCATGACAACCCTTGATCTTCTCAAATAGTCTGAAATGATATGATCCCATTTTGGTTTTGTCTTTGTCATAGTTTCTCCAGTACCATAGTTTCTTCTGCTTGTTCCACTCTACTGTTTTCAGGTTTGCGTGAGTAGAACATGGTAAAATATTATTACATTGCTATTTAATGTAATAAATTGGAAATGTAACCAGTTCAGCAGAAGCTGTGACCTATCATTATAATATGAGTACTTTTTAATAAGCTCATAAAAACTGATAAAATCTTTAAATGTTTATTTTAAAAATAAGGCATTATATCTGTCTTTTTTCTAAATTTCATATAAAGAAAATTTTCAATAGCTTTAATTATTATCAGTTAAATGGGCAGAAAATTATATTCTTTAAATATGTTTATTCTTTAAACATTTGACTGATTCCATTGTGAAAATGGAACATTTTTATGACATCCAGAATGGTGTAGCATTCAAGATACCATAATTTCCTTCCTACTTGGGAAATTATTATGGTAACACTTTGCAGATGTTATTTTTCTAAAGAGCTTTATAAATTTTAAATTCTCCTGAAGGATGAGTTGCCAACAGTGGCTAAATAAATAACCATTAAACTACTGTCATTTTTATCAGTGACTTTTGGGAAGAGAGCTATGGAAAACATAGTGGTGGGCCAGAAGTACTTGAATTAAAGATTTTCTTGAACTTTGAGGCACTGCCTTTGATTTTGATGACCATAATAATTGAGAGTAATGGATTTATTTCCAGCTTTTTACTTGAGTTCTTAAAGATCTATGCATAACTCACTTTTATTGTCAATGAGGTATTTAAAAGAGACTTATCTGATAGGGCGGATGGGCTAGCTTGTCAATGTATTCGTTTCCCCCCCCCATTGATATTCCAAGGCATTATAAAGGGCAAATTACTTTCACATGTTGGTCTTGTAAGGATGATCATGCCTCTGCTTTTTCAGTGTGTGTGGAAAAACACCACTCTTTCTGCCTTCTAGAATTCTGTCTTCAGTCTTGCCTGTAAAACACCATACACACCATAATACTATTACCATAAATAATAGTAAAGGAAAGTGTGGGAGGTTTTGGCTCCAGTGTCATCAGTATGCTGTTGATCTCAGTTCTCTGTATCCTTTTCATCCAGCCCAGATGGCAGAGTATAATTGCTTTTCCAGGCTTTGACCAAGATAGGGATATGGATGAAAGTGAGTTGGCTGCAAATCAGCTTGGTTAATGGAGAAATGCTGCTTGTTAGCCAAGGGAAGCATTTAGGGAAATAGAAAAAGGTAATGTATACACCATGTCCTGAAAATACATATTTAATTCTTGCTAAAGTGACTGGCTGTGTTGGCCTCTTACTAACAACAGAGGCCTCTAATACCATTTGTTATTAACGATTCCATTGTAACACAAGTCTAACTGTGGTTCTTTATGCCTCTGCTACCACCTGACTGTAATAATACAATCCCTTCATCATTGTTTTGCAAGTTATCCAAAATTATCTGTGACTACAGCACATCTGTCTGCTTTTAGGTTGCGTGAACTGTTAGCTGTAATTGACACTTGTATTCAAACCTCTGTGATTTCACGTGCTCTACATTTGTTGAAAATAGCAACAAACTTTTTTTTTGAAGTTGGCAAGTTGTCAGTGATAATTCAGAAAGTTCAGACTCATCCAGGAGACTGTTATTTGACAGATTTGGTTTATTTTTTTGTTCTGTCAGGTTATGAATGATTTTATGTACAATACAGACATGAATATTAAATAAGGGATTTCTTTGTTTTCAAAGATTGTGAACAGTCTTTTGGCTTGATTTTATCCTTCTGAGTATTTGTCCTGTTAAGCTACTACTTTTTTTCAGAGCATCCAACATCATGGCAGAGAGTTGGATGTGGTTTGCAGTCATTCTTAGAACTAGCTGCTCCTTCTGTTAGACATTCGGTCCCCAGTTCCTAAGATTTCATTTTTGACAGGCTGTCAGAACAGCAGTTTCAATAGCCTACATCTGCCTGTGGAATTTTCTGATCCACTGGAGCTCGCAGTCAGCAAATTGTAAGCCATGACCACCAGAAATGTTTGCGTGACTTTCTTCTGACATGTAATAAGTTGTTGTCCTTGGCAGTATAGTTAGAATGTAGCATGGACTGTCATATTTTGATGATGACAATTTAAAATCAGTAACTTTATGCAATCCAAGTGTTCACATTTCTTATCTTTGCTGACTAAAGGGAAAGGCTTCTAGGAGTCTGTAACTATCTTGACATCATAATCATTTTTATGTGTATTTTCCAGTACACTTTCACTGGCTTTGTTTAACTTGAGATATCAACATTTTTGAAGAACAATAAGATTAAAAACCAATAAAATATGTAAAGTAATAATAAATCTAGAATGTTGATATTTATATGCCTATATTTCCCCTAAATATTTATTTTTAATATTTGAATTAATACTAGTAATTGCATTTTATGTAATAATGATATTTGTATGTTTCTTCATGAAAGTTTATATTTTGAATAGGTGGTCTTAATAGATTTTGCTCTTTACCATTATGTAAGGTGGGAGATACAGCTTTTATTCATTTTCTACCCAGCATAGCCATTACTGTGTACCTGAGATATGACCACTGGCTAAGTTGTGTTCTATCATTTCGTTGTATCTGTGCTTTACACAGTTTGGGGGGCTGAAAGCAATATATGAAAAGTTACAAAGCAAGGACTTAATCAGAACTGAAGCTAAAGAGTATAGGCTAGCAATTAATGGTTTTATATACTGCTACTGGGAAAAACATGTACCCAGTGTAGTAGATCAGTGTAGCCCTTCAATCTTCGTAGAAATACCGTTACGTTTTGTGTTCTCTTCAAATAATGGAGAGATCAAGAAGAAAATCTAGTTTATGAAGAAACTGAGAAGGTCATAAAGAAATACAGGTTAATATTGTATCAGTATGGTAACCCATGTAATTTGTTTGACTAAGAGTAGTAGTTTCAGAATGCATTCCAAACCCACGACACGATAAAAAAGCAGTGAGGAATCTTTAAGTCTGTTTATTACTTCTGAACCTGGCACTTCCTCACAAAAGGGGAAAATGAGGAATAGTCTAAGAATGAACGTCAGTTTAGTCTTTGATGTGATATGAAAAGTACAACAGAAAACAACTTTCATCCTCTCATGTATTTAAAAATGTATTAATAGATTATTAGAGCTTATTCTTATGCTTTTAAAGTAAAAGTGAAAGCAGACACCTCCAAACAGTATTCAAATATATGACTACCCTTTCAATTAAATAAAACGGAAAGAGCCAGGGTTTCAGTTTATGTGTATTCATAGTTCAAGCCGAGTTCACTTGAATTGGTTATACGAGGCAAATTATATGTTGGAGGCAGCTGCCGGTTTTGTTTGCATCTCTGAGCAGCTAAGCACATCCACTGTAAGCAAAAGGGTGAACTGCAAATCTTAGAAAACAACATTCAGCAGGTGTTTCACACAAAGTATGTGAGAGTTGACCTCTTCTGATCTAGTATAAAGGAAAATAGTCTGAGAAGTGAGGAATTCCTTTTCTTATTCCCTTTGTTAGACTCCTGCAGACAGAGCTTACATTGATTTATTAACTCTGCAGCTCTTTTGGAAAATGTGCTATTTTGTGTTTGGCCTGAAAGAAATGTCCTTTCATATAGAAAGGAATTGCTTATTTGATTTGCTACATCTTGTTACATTTTACTAAGACCTGGGAGATACTGTGCTGTGGAATCAGTTTGCCCCCTTAGTACCCTTCCGGTGATTCTCTGTGCAGTAAGTTTTCTCTTTTATGCCTCGGTTTTCTCTTTTGTGAGCGGAGTTGTATTTGTGTATCAGACAGAGCTCTTTTACTGTTAGTTGGATTTTTGTGTATTTTTTCATGTCAAACCCTTGTTTGTTGCTTGAACAAGACATTATCCTTTGGAATTACTCTCATAGCATCTGATAGCTGTAGCCTCCACTGGGTAAGGAGATTGTGCAGCAGGATCAGAGAGAGTTAATGTACAAAGCACTAACTTTCAGATGTAGCTTATGACTGCTGCTGCTCTAATCTGGAGCATGTGATAATTCTGGCCTCCATCAACAAAGCTTCTACTTACAGTGCTAGCCATCAACAACTGCTGCACTTTCTTTTTAGGTACAACTGATAGAAAGGGGCAAAGAGAGGGAGGAATAGGCTGCATTCTACTCCCAGCAAGTATGACTTGAGGTAAAGAAATGCTTAAGGAGTATATATCTGAACTGGATGTCAGGGAGCAAGGATCAGATATTGCAATGAACTCTAGAATAGGAAATTTCTCCCTAGGGGAGGGGAGCTGAGGGTGGTAACAGGGCTGGCAGATCACCAGCCAGGGCCCACTCCCACAGTAGCTAAGTGAGGTGAGCAGGGTAGGCCTAGAGGTGGTAGCCGTGTTCAGGCAAGAGTCCAGGTCATCGGGCAAGTTTGTGGTGATGAGGGAGGTCCAAAGTTAGAGGTGGAGTGCAGGTCAGTGAGTCAGGGTCAGGATTCGGTCCAGTGATGGTAGTCAGGGTTGGTTACGCAGCCCAGTGACCATCAGGCAAGTCCATACTAATGAGAGAGGTCCAAGGTCAAACTGGAAAGTCAGTTGGTGGGGCAAGCTCTGGATCAATGTGAATGCTCTGTTTACAGAGGAGCTACGGGAAAACAAAGAGGGAAGAATTCAGTTGATCTGAATTGCTTCTAATGCGTAGCTTGGGCGGAAGAATAGAAATCGTGCCAGTTGCTCTGAAATAGGAATTAGAATCATCTTCACTGGACTGATGCTGCTTAAATATCCATGTGCTGCTACATGTTGCCTTTCATATACCTGGAAAATTGCTGATGTGTAAGGTATCAGTCGCTGAGGGTGTATTTTGGTTTGAAATGATCTGCTACAAGGGGTAATGTTACTTCCTCTGTCCTATGTATTTATCTGCATTCCAGTTTTTCAGTGAGGAAGAGCTTAGAGGCAAGGATGAAATGCGGCAGCAGGATGGATTTGGAATCATGTCAGCAAAGAAGGGTGAAAACTTAATTTAGAATGATAAAAAGGATACATTGCCTACTGAGCTCTTGGAAGAACTCAAAAGAAGTTCCCCGATTCCTCTTGATAACTCATTAGATGATATATAGTTCATTTGAGGCAGATGTCTGCTTAGGATTAAGACATCTGAATTAAGACATAAGTAGGTGTCTACAGCAGCTGAAGTTCCTGTGATAGCCAGTGCAGACCTAGGACGGGACTCAGTTGCCTAAACATAGGTGCCTAGTGCCATTTGAAACACCTAGGATATATGAGACATCCTTATGGGGTAGGCATATCCTGTACATTGTAAAATGCACAAGAGACATATTTCTTTCTGGAGTGGCATCAGTCCCCAAGCAGTTATACAAACCTGGCGATTGAGATCATCAGCCACTAGGTGTGAACCTTAGGATGACCTGAATTATTCTTCATCTCCATAAGCCATATTAAGTAAAGCTCCTTCAGCTGCAATGGGAATTTAGACATTTAGCATGCTTTTTGACACCTGCATGGGGGAAACCATTTAGAAGCTCATTCAGTTGCCTAACAGATGTGTCTAGTGCCATTCAAGATGCCCTGCAATGTATAGACATCTTGATAGATTTGAAATGAGACCTACGGTAAATGGGCGAAGTGGGACCCATACCCTTCCTGAGCAGTGCTTGGAGGCCAGAACTCTTAAGTCATCCAGAAGCTTTTTGACACCTGCATGGGGGAAACCATTTAGAAGCTCATTCAGTTGCCTAACAGATGTGTCTAGTGCCATTCAAGATGCCCTGCAATGTATAGACATCTTGATAGATTTGAAATGAGACCTACGGTAAATGGGCGAAGTGGGACCCATACCCTTCCTGAGCAGTGCTTGGAGGCCAGAACTCTTAAGTCATCCAGAACCAGGTA
>NW_009226752.1:0-3830 GCF_000690835.1 Fulmarus glacialis | reverse complement strand
CGCTGAGGTTTCTTAACCTTGAGCTGAATACCACTCTTAAACCTCATCTTCTGTAGCTTTGGAAGACCTATTCTAAAGGATTTCCAAAAGGAATAGTAATATATAGATGGTATTTTGCTTTTTTAAATTTATAACTGTATGACCATGAGTAGTGTATTTAAGAGTGTAACTTGAATTTTCTAGTTTTATGTAAGAATATTATTCTTAACACAGCAACTTTTTTTTTTACAATCTCTGGAGCATTCCCTATTAATGTCATTTGTTCCCTTTTGAACTGTCAGTTCATCAGAATTCTGGTCACTTGATTGATAGAATTCTTTTTATGAAATATTAATTTCTAATTTCTATTAAAAGTCATAGTTTTTTCTTATTATTTGTTAGTTAATATTATTTGCACTTTATGACCTTTGTCTTTACCATTAAAGTCCTCTTTGTAAGCAGGATTAGATCAAACAACTGGCCACTTCAGCAGCATAAGCATTTATAGTTTAGTTGAATTCCCCCGTGTTTAAAATCATATTTCTTCTGTTTTCATATGAATGACTTGTATTTTATTGTAAACAGCACTGCAACAATTTAATAAGTGTACTAGCAGATTATATTAGAATTTAATAATTAATGGAAATGACAGTAGAAATGTTAGAGCTATTACTTTACAATAGAAATCCCTACAGTGAATTCTCAGTCAGTTCAGGTAATCTTCTGATATATGTAAATCACTACTCTTTCATGAGCTCAACAAGCCCTCTAATAAAAGTTGTGAGCACATTCAAATTAAATTTGAAGAGGTGGACAAAAGTAATACCTGTAGGTTTAATCCCCAGTATAAGAGAGACATAGACATACTGGATCAGATCCAGCAAAGGGCCATGAAAATGATTAATGGACTGGAGCATCTGTCATATAAGGAGAGGCTGAGAGAGTTGAGAGTGCTTAGCATGGAGAAAAGAAAGCTTAGGGGGACCTTATCAATATGTACGAATACCTAGTGGGGTAAATAAAGAAGACAAAGTCACTGACAGGACAAGAGGCAATGGGCACAAACTGAAGTACAATAAATTCCATTTAAAGATCAGAAAAGTCTTTTTTACTGTGAGGCTGGTCAACACTGGAACAGGTTGCCCAGGAGCCTCCATCCTTGGAGATACTCAAGACCCAACTGAACATTGTCCTGGGCAACCTGCTTTAGTTGACCCTGCTCTGAGCAGGAGTGGTTGAACTAGATGATCTCCAGAGGTCTCTGACCTCAATGATTATTTGGTTTATTCCAGATAAGCTAACTGTGCATTTAACTGATTTCATTCTATGATTTACTTTCATTTTATATTTTGCCCTCCTATGGATGATCTCCAGTTGATTGAATTCTTTTTTGAAGTAGGAAGTCCAAAACTAGACACAGTATTTCTACTCATTAAGTGGCAGGCTACAGTTTTATTTTTGACATCCCTGTTCATAGTCTAGGCTTAGATTTGCCATCTCATTTTCTTCTTTTTGTTTTTCTTGAGAGCATGATGTTATTGACTCATATTCAGTTTGTTTTTTTTTTTAATATCCCAGTCCTTTTCTATAGAACTATTTAGTCAGGTACTCTCTATTACATTTTACAAAAATCTTCTTTTTGGGGGTCAAAATTACTAAAATGGAGAAATAAGCATGGTAGAATTTGTAAAGGACAACATGCAAAAATTCTTCTAATTAGTCAGTCAGCATCAGATACAATAAGGATAGTCCTAAGTGTTGTGTTATGTATTGCTTTTACTGGAATGCATCATATTTATTTCTCTAGTATGTCAATGGAATTTTGAATTCCAGTCCTGTTGTCTAAAGCACTTGCAACTACTTTTTTTGTGGTATTTCTAAGTTATCATTCAGGTCATGAATGTGCAATATCGTAAGAAAAATTTACTTAATGAAAGCTTCTCAAGGGCTGATGAGTTTTTTTGCTAGTCATGGCCTGTTCCTGGCTACTGTTCTCCCCGTGGTCATGTCAGCAGCATAAGGCAGAAGTTCTAGCACGAATACTCAATTTAGCTTTACTGAGGGATATTCACCAGGTGTGTCCCACTGTTTTCTAAATATTTGTATATATTATTTATATCTCACAGGTGAATCTTCTCCATTTTCCCCCTAACTTGGGAATGAATATGTTTTATATCTGCCTTCCAGTAGTGTGAACTATATAAATAAGAAGTCTCTGCAATACCACTTCAATTATTATTTGATTATGTACTAAGATTTTAATTTCTTCCTGTTTATTTCCTCTATGTCTTGTAAAGTTCAGAGACATCTATGTGTTCAGAAGATTGACCACTGTTTTCTTTGTTCTCCTTCCAGCAATTGTACTATTTATCTCAGAGCCTTCTCCCAGTGTTTGGGCATTTGTCCATGTCACTGCACATGTACATATGGAGTTATGATGCCACCTCCCTGCTGATCCTTGTTTAAAACTGCTCTCGTGATTAATTCTTCCTTGTATAAGATGGACCTACCTTTGTTCAGTTGTCCTCTGTACCAGAACACCACCTTGTGGAAAAGGAAAGCAGAGCTTCATCTTTGCTTAGTTAGAAAGATTGAAAAGACCTGAACCTCCAGATTCTTCTCCCTTACTTTTGGGTCTTTTCAGTTACTTTTGAGCAGCTCTGGGTAATATTTGCCAGTGCTATTAGTGCCCGTATGAATGAGATGCATGGAATAAAAATCAGAAGGCTGAAGGAACCTCAGCACCTTTTCTAGAAGTAGTGAAGCAGTGACAGAGCTTAAAAAAGTGTGTTTATTTAATTTGATTACATTTATTGGTATGTTAAGAAGATTATAATGCTCTAATTAAGGGTTACTAGGATTTTGTATAATAAACTTGAATTTTCAGCTATTCATAGCTCAGGGAAAATATTTCCGTACAGAAATTTGGCATTCAGTGTCTCAAGCTGAATAGTATGGTTTTCCTTTTTCTAATTTTTTTAAAAAGACTCTTTGGCTGCATTCTGTTTTGAGGGAGGCAATTTTTTGTGGTTTTATATGCTTTTTGTTCTCCCTTGGCAAAGCCTGATATATGGAAAAAACAAATTTTCCAGGCTCTTAGTCTTTTATGTCAACTGTTTCCTTTTTGATATTTCAAACATTGTGCTTTGGTAGTCATTACTTTTTAACAGAGCCACTATATAATTCAATAAGCAGTCACCTCTAAGTATCTACCATAACTACTTTTTATACTTTGTTACATAAAATTACTTCATATAATACAATTTAGTAAATTTTTTTTTCTAAAACAAAATGATTTACCTGACATGTTTAGTGTTTAATGTAAGTACTTGTGTATTTCTGTAAGGTTTACCTTTTTTGGATTCTCTTAAAACATAAAAACTATTTTTTATTTTTCTATTTATTTCTATTTATATTTTCTATTTATTATCTGTAGACCATTTAATGCCTTACTTGAAGGTGTCAAAATGCTCTAAGTTTGTCTCATTGTTGGTTTACATTTGGAATCCTCCAGTTAGAGTTTGGGGAACTCGATCCCTCAGTTCATGAAGCCCAAGTCCTGGTTAAGGTCTAATGCCATCCAGATAGTGAACAGAGGAGTGTTTAAACTCTGCTTAAGTTCTTAAAGACTTCAGTCTGTTCTGTGGATTTGAAGCTTGCTTAGTGAATGCAGATGGCATTAAGCCTGGCATAAAATGTGGCGAGAAAGATGATCAGAACAGAATTTGTGAGATGAGTAAGAAACTGGTTGAGGAGGAAATAAGAAAAATGTTGAAAGCAGACCAAAGAGACATTGCTGGTGGAGTTTCTCAGGTCTTTTTTTAAAACATAGAATCATAGAATCATAGAAT
>NW_009226751.1:19534-19865 GCF_000690835.1 Fulmarus glacialis | reverse complement strand
AGGTCCCAGGCCCCGGGGATCCCAGCCCCCATCTGCTTTTGGTTTCTTCCAACAGCACCAGAGCGCCCCGCTCCACCCCCCAGGGCTGCAAATTGGGTCCATGTTGCTGCAGATGGCAAGTCAATTAAAACCATCTTTTTTTCCACCCTAGCAGGGAAACCTGGACCATGCGGTTCCCAAGCCAGAAAGGGGCTCTCGGTCAACACAGCATCCAGGTGGAGCAGCTGATAAGGGACACATCTCCCCTTCCTCACCCACGCTGGTCCCACAGGGCTGGGTGGGGAGAAGGGCCAGGGAGACACAGCCACCCGTCCAGGGCCACCGGGGCTCT
>NW_009226751.1:18107-18601 GCF_000690835.1 Fulmarus glacialis | reverse complement strand
CCCCCCTGCCACAGCCCCACGGCTGAGGCCGGAGCGGAGTGGCCGTGGGGTATTTGGGTGAAATCATTTATGCAGGGAAGGGAAAACTATTCTGGGGCAATTCTGAAATATTTCAGACACATTTAGTAGCTCAGGAGAGGATGGCCCGACACGGCGGGGAGGAGAAGGGGAAGCAGCCGTGTTAACTCCCCTGCAGCGGAGTGGGGAAAGGTGATGGAGAGGAGCGTAAGCATACGTGTGCACACATGCACACACATATGGGTGCACCCACAGGTGCATTAGCACACACGTGTGCATGGACACGCAGGCTGCTGCACAAGCACATTCGCACCTGCACACACATGTGCAGGTACGCCTGTGCCCCCCTGCAGCCCCGCAGCAGCAAACACCACCTCCCGTTTCAGGCCAGCTTTCAGCGCCCAGGATATAAACCCTGGGGAGCTGCGGGTGCCTGGCTTTTGCCGGCACTCGTCCCACACGTAGCCACAGGGGCC
>NW_009226751.1:17267-18093 GCF_000690835.1 Fulmarus glacialis | reverse complement strand
GCCACGGCTCTCCCCAGCACCCATTCTGCCGGGCACAGCAAGCTTTTTCACGGGGGTGGATCGCAGAAGGGCCAACCGAATCCACACCAATCCCTGGGGCCAAGCCGAGCTCCGGCAAGCCCCCCAAGCACACGTTGCTGCATCGAACGCTCCTGATGGGCCCCCCTGCAACCCTGAGCCTCCCGCAGCCCCGACCGGCAGCGCAGGGATGTTTTCCTGCCTGCAGGCAGCGTTTCGGCAACAGTGCAAGCAGCCAAGCAAGGTACGCCTGGGGCTGGCCACGCAGAGTGCTGAGCTGTGCCATGGGTTGGTAACTCCAGTGATTTGGCTGGTTTCCTCGCCTCAATTAGTGTGCAGGAGCTTGCGATGCTCGAAGGGCCTCCTGGAAAGCCAGAGCATAGCAGGCTTGGGAGTTTTGGTATTAATAATGCTGAAAGCTAGCCAGAAAAATCCCAAACCTTAAAACCAGACTGACAGTGATCTTTAATTCTGCATATTACAGGTGCTGGAAAGAGCCACAGCTTGGTTGGTGCTGAGGCCCTGGAGGTCACCCTGCAGCCGGCTCCATGCCTGGGAGGAGCCCCAGGCTGCAGCCCTGCCCTCACCCTGCTGCCCCCCGGGAAAGGGCACAGGGTCCCTTTGGGTGTCCCCTCGCCCCCCAGCCTGGGGTCTCCATGTGCTCTGGGGCTGGAACACCTTACTCTTCCCCTATCATCCACAGAGGAGAGACCCTGTTGCTGCTTACCAATAGGGGAACTGAGGCACAGAAGGATTGCAGTGCAGCTCTGCCCATCCAGGGACTCCTCTGCACCTCCTCCTGCCCAGG
>NW_009226751.1:16193-16923 GCF_000690835.1 Fulmarus glacialis | reverse complement strand
GGCCAGTCCCCAGGGACGCAGTGACCCCACGTCCCTCTGAAGGCAGTGGGCCACGGCGCATTCAGTCACGAACAGCCGCATTACGCTGCCTAAATTGGAGGCGCGGGTGCTGGCAGCCGCCGGTGCCTCCATGCCCTGCTCCAGCGCGGGGGCTGGAGGGCACACTTGGCGGTGGGGGGGCTGCACGCGCTTCTCCCTTTCCCTGGGTGCCCAGCAGCAGTGCTTTCCCCCAGGAAGGGGGGCTTTGACCCATCCACCATGTGGGGTGGGCTACGACCGCAGGACCCCTATTAAAGCCTTGCGCCAGGAAAGAGCTCTGCTTTGGGCACACCTCTCCAGCAGTTGTCCCCACAAGCTGGCAGTGGGGGACCCTGCACCCCCACAGCGCGCTCCTGGCTCCGCACTGCAGCCGTTCTGCTGGAGCGGCTGGTGCTGGCCCAGCACTGTGCCGCAGCAAAGAGGGAGCGAGCCTGGCAGGAGCTGGCTGGAGCCGGGAAAAGGCTGTGCTGTGCCCACCGCAGGCGAGCCCCCCCCCTCTCGCCTGGGGCATCGCCAGCGATCCTGAAGGGGATCGATGGGCTGGGGAGAAGCTGAGCTGCACAAATGCACTTTATCGACCCATCGAGCCCACCTGCTGGGAAACACTCCCCCCCTTTACAGCCCAGAGCAGCAAACCACTTTGCCGTGTTGCCAGCCGGGACATGCAGGGAGGTGGGGGAGGCTGGCGCCC
>NW_009226751.1:0-16078 GCF_000690835.1 Fulmarus glacialis | reverse complement strand
GCAGTGTGCCAGGCCTGTCTCCCCCTGCCATCATCCTGGGGGGGAAACTGAGGCAGTAACTCTCGGGTTGTTTCGACCCACCCAGCTTCCTTGGTGGAGCTGAAGAGGGGATGCCACATCCTGGGACTCAGCCCTGTGCCCACTCTTCCCCCGAGCCTGGCACAGCAACTTTGGCTCCTGGCTCCAGCTGCTCATGAGTCCGGGGGGCTCCTTGGATCCTCTGCTGCACCCACTGCTGGGGCTGGACCTGCAGCGATGCTCGGGGGGCCTTGCAAAGAGGCAACGGGCATATGAAGGGCGTGCGAGAGCCGGGCCACGCCTGCCACCTGGTGGCACAGCCCGGCCAGCACAGCCGGCCCCAGCCCGCGGACACGAGGGGGGATGCTGTCGCCTCTCCAGTCGGTCCTCAGCCCGCAGCAGTCCCACATGCAAGGCTGCAGCGCCCGAGGCAGGGGTGGAGGGTTTCCCAACCTCGGTTCACCCCGAGTCAGGCATCCCTCAAAAAATGAGGCAGCGGCCAGCCTGGGCCCCACGGCCCGGAGGCAGATTTGGCCACAAGCAGAGCAGGATTCACCCCACCCCCTGAAAGGCAGCCACGAGGAGCTGGCCTCAACCCACAGAAGGACCTTGCACAAGAAGGGACGGTGGAGCTGCTCTTGGCTCCATCCTAAACCACTCCTACACCCACCTGGAGAGCACTGGCCTAGCTACTCCATGGGGAAAGACCACTCCTGGCTCAGCTTCCCTTGGGAGGCTGAGCAGGCCCCACAGCCAAAGGCATCAGCAAAGGCAGGGGTCAAGGCTGAGCCTCCTCTGCTCATCCTGGCTCTTGGGAAGAGGACGCAGGGGTGATACCCAAGACACAAGCACGGGCAGAGGAGAAACACAAAGACAGTAACTCAACAGCTGCAGAACGAAACCTCTGGGTAAGGAGGTGGTTCGCCACCACCCAGCCTCCAGCAGCTCCATGGCACTGTGCCTGGGGAGTCTGGAGGCAAGCCTAAGTGGAGCACAGAAACCCCGTGCCAGGCTCAGGCCTCCCCGAGAGGTGCCACACAGGCTGGCCACCCTCCCCTTCAGTCCACCACCCACCAGGGGACCAGCTGATAACACCCAGGGGCTCCCGAGCAGGACCTGCAAGCTGCAGAAGACATTTCCGCTGGTCTTCTCCTGCTCCCGTAGCTAAGGCAGGAAGGGATACAGAGATATCTGGTCCTCCACCAGCCAGCGTCCATGCTGAAGCTGTGAGAAAGACACTCGGAATAAGGCACAGCACAGCAGAAGGATGAAAGGAAGCAGGCGAGCGGAGCGCTGTGTGGAGGAGAGAGACTCCAGGATGAAGTCTCATCAAGGAGGAAGCAGAACCACAGAGAGGACAAGTAGCATTGGCAACTTATTCTTCATTCACCCACTGAGAAACAGAAATAGGATCATTTTTGGATGTATTTCTTTTGGAAATGAGCCAAACTGGCAACTAGAATCAAAGTCTTCAAAAAGTCTATACAAAGATGTATCATACAAAATGTACAGGAAAGTTCTCCAAAAAAAAAAACCAAACCAGACAGACAATACAACAAAAGGAGAGCAGAGACGGTGTGAAACCACAACTAACAGGTCCTGCCCCTGCTCCAAGAGGGCAGGAGTGGCATCTGGACAACACGCTCCAAACACAAAATACATTACACTATGTACAGGACCGTATAAAGATCAGCATCCCCTTTGGTCTAACCAGGAGCTCTCCAGCATGAAGTTGGGGCAGTTCAAACAATCTGCTCATGGAAGTGTTACATGCCGAGAGGGAAAAAAGTCCAAGGGAATGAAATGGTCAACTCTAAACCATAACCAGAATACAGCCAGGCCACCAAGGCTACAGAGTTTAACAGTCAGTTCTGGCTAACAAGTGCTTTGCGGGCCAGAGCGCGTTACTCCATCTCCGTGAAGCGAGCGAACATGGCTTTCCGCACCGCGTCTTTGTACGAATCTGCAGTGGACACACCGTAGGAGCTGCCCTTGGCTCCCAAGCCAGCTCCTCTCATTCGTACTTGGGCCTGCAAGGGAAGAGAGACATGCTTCAGCTCTGCAGCAAGAAGCCACATCACCACTACAGAAACACTCCTCAGTCCAGCCAGCTTCTGAGGCTCCCCTGGGGATCCCATGCAGCCATAAACACTGACACCAGGAGATCAGACTGCACACAAAACCCCACGCTTGCTGGCTTCACACCGCTCCGACCCCACCCCAACAGCAGCCAAAATGAAACTGCACAGAGCACAGTTCCTGACAGGATAGCCGAGAGCACAGACAAACCCAGGAAAGCCAACAGCTGGAGGGAGGGCAGCCCACCCTAAGCAGCACCGGGGGTATGCAGCTCGAGCGCAGGCCCACTGCCACAGCACCTCAGGAGCCGACTTCAGAAGGAAGGAAACACAGCCCTGCCTGTCAGAGTCCCAGCTCTGCCCCAGCTTTAGCATCTGACAGGACAAACAGGAGCAGGAGCTAACATGAACAGACGCAGCTTTTTTGACAAGAGATCTTCAACAGTGAGCACTTCTGGATAAAAAAAAAAAAAAAGGCACCAAACCTCATCAAGAAAGCAATCATCTCTACTCACCTCAATAGGTGCTGTGATGCCCTGACATTTTCTTCCCAAACCTGAGCCTTCCCTCCAGCCCATGGCCTGCAGCATCTTGTTGCCTATATTACTGTTGTCAAGGCCATCTTTGGTGGGCTGCTCGTAATTACTGCAGGAAGAAGAGATCAGTTAACTGAATTGCTCATTGTGTACTGAAGCAATCGTTGACGAGCTTTCAGATACATACACTGTGCCAGCGTCATAGACCTTCTTGCGCTTCGGCTCAGGGGGCTCTGGGATGCCATACTTCTCCCGCCTCTCAGCCGCTCTGTCTCTGTATTTCATCTGCAACAAGGGAACCAGATTTAGTACTGATTTAAAGACACTTTTGTCCGTCTTTGAACTACGGAAGTAAGCTCAATGCCTGCTATTACAGAAAGCTGTCTGCTGCAGCCTGCTAAAACATGGCTTGACTAAAACCACAAAAAAAAAAAAAAATCTTCAAACTCAAGTCCCTGGAGCACACCAGAACCCACACTGGGGTAGGAAGAGCCCAGCCCCAACACCTGGTGGATTAGCTGTTGATCGCCACTTGAAGGTTTCTGGTCCCAGTCTGGCAGCCCTGAGCTGGAGGCGGAAGGACCCTTCCCTGCTAAGCAGTAGCTGTGGGATATGCGACGCTTCTCTCCGTGTAACACGACAGCTCTGAACCTTGACCCAAGAAGGGGTTGGCTTACAAGGATTATCTCGAGTGATGTGTGTTAGGATAAGGAGAGCTCAACATATCATCCGTGCAGGTTTTCCATTAGCTACTCATCTGCTCATCTCAACACTGACCTCTCTCTCACGCAGCTCCAGGGCTTCAAGTTCCTGCTCTGAAAGCTTTGATCTCCTATAGATATCCATGTTTTGCTGAAAGAAGAAGAGATTCACATTAACAACATGAAATGCACAACAGCTCTTTTTACGTAAGTAGCTGACTTCTTGGAGAGCAACAATCCACCTGCAACTATTTTTGCTTTAAGAGGAACAGTTTTCCGAACAGCAACATGCATCACAGCTTTTGTTTACACACTGAATTACGGCAACCAAGTACCTTCCTGACAGCATAGTGCAACTACCTTGTGCAGGTCGGACAGCTGCTGGTGTCGAATCAGAGCATCTTTGTTTGGGAACTGCCTTCTACACAGCAGACAAGCCATCTTCTTCCAGTCAGTCAGCTTCTCTTCCTCATTCTCCATTCTTTCCAGTAAGTCCTCATCGTTATCGCTATCACCACTGTAGGCAGCCACGAGGCCACGCTGGAAAGGAAGGACAACGTTAAGGGGAGTGCAACAGTGTCACCACAGTTCAGAGGAAAGCCCAAAAAGGGACCACAGAGGCTGTAGATGTGTTTGTTGCACAGGAGAGGCATCATTCTCTTATTACCAAGGATGAAATGCAACTCAAAAGAACCACTACAGTGGCTGCAAGACTTAGTTCCCACTAGCCAAACAATAATGTGAGTACAGTGTTTTTAGAAACCTCAAAACCTCAGCTGAGCTCTTGAGGCTAGAAATCACAGCTCTTCTGAGCTTGCCTCAGTCACCCAGCCTACTGCACTTGCACTGGACCACTGTAACCACCACAACCTTTTACAGATGATGCTGTGGAAATCCAGATTGGAAAGCAAGTATCTGCTAGACGTCCTCTAAAGTGCTTTACCAGTAACCTTTGGGAATACCTCTGTCAGGTACCTCATACTCACCTTCAGCGGATTTTCATCATCCCCATTTTTCATCACCTCTGGCAAGATCTGCTGTCTCTCAGACAGAGCTCCCTGGATGAGACAAGAATGCCATGAGCACCAAGCTCTCTGCCATGTCCTACCACACCCCACCCCACAGCACGATATTGCCAGCACCTTCACCTTTTTCTCAAAGAGGGCAAAGCCTGCATCTGCAGCCGCTGACTCTTTCCGCTCCTCCTCCCTGTTGCTCAGTGGCTGGAAGCTATTCTTGAAGTTCTCTTTCTGCTTGTTCAAACTCTTTGCCCAGCGCTCCATGTCTTTAGCAATCTGAAATGCAGAGTGGTTTGCTCAGACAGCTCCCCTCACAGCTGTCAATCTCCTATGACACAGATTCAACCTTGCATACAGTTTCCAGAACAAGGCAACCCACTACCTTTTATTTTTAAACCCCAGGATGCTGGATGTAGTGCAGCTGTTTCCCTGTATACAGTGTTCAAAGATACCACAGCTTGCTTGTTTTACTGTATGAACCCTTCTTATCAATCTAATCCTCTAAGTGACAGCTCAGTTATACTCCTACTGGTCCTGGCATGATTCCATATACATTCCTCCTATGCAGAGCTCATTTCTGCACTGAAGCCTTGCCAACTCCACCTCTCCTCAGCCCTATACAATGCCTGCAAATTGCAGGCATGCACCCCACTGAATAACTCAGGATTTCCTTTGTCATGAAAAAGGACAACTATTATCCCATTCCACAGAAGACTTTAGCCCAGTTACGATCCCATTTTGTCTTTTACCTGTTGCGCTGTTTTACTTTTAGGCTTCTCTTTCTTCTCCTTCACTTCTTTGGTGGTGGTTGTGGTAGCTGTTTGTTGGTATGTGATACCTTCCGCAGCAGGCATGTAGGTCTCCTTTTCGCCATCCCAGTAAAGGTACTGCTGGGTTAAGGCATTGTAGTAATACTGCCGGAGAGAGGAAAAGAGAGTCAGACAGTTGAACGCCTCATGCAAGCTAAGCGTCCAAGGGAGAACCCAAGCAAGCTGGCCGATTCAGACTACCATCCACATCAAATGGGAAGGCGTTTTGCAGAGTCCAAACAAGTTTTGCAGACTCCACAAAGGAGTCAAAAGGCATGAAGTGGTTGAAGCCTCTGTCCCCAAACACAGGCGTTCTGCCCAACAGCACTATGGAGAACCTTTTGCCTCTCCCAGGAGAGGACCCACCAGAGCCAAGAGCTGGCTGCACTTTGCTGGGCACTCCGCAATGAAATAGCTCAATTACAGTGTCTGTGACAAGTGCTAATCCTATATGGGCCAAACTGGGAGGAAAATTAAAGGAAGGAGAGAAAAATGAAGGGCTATACCAGAGGGAAGTCAAGTCCCAGCCCTACGCACACTGCTGAGAGCTATCTGCTACATTCGGTATTTTGTCAGACTCAGAAGGTTAATTTCACTCTCATGATGAGAGAGAGGGAACTAATGGACCTTAACCATTAAGACAGGTGGGAAGAACTTGTGTTTACCTGGGAATTAGGATCATAGTAGAGACCTGTTATAGGATCATAATAATATCCTGAAGATTCATCATACTGGTAGGTGGAAGTGTCAGGGACAGCTGTAAAAAAATTAAAGTGTGGGACATGGTCGTTCCAGTCGAATTCAGACAGGTATCTTTCCACATTTCAGGTAAAATTCTGAGATTATTAGCAGCCATGACAGCAGACGTGCCTGTAAAGGGCTCTTAATCACCCGTGCAAAATACACTCTCCAGGGACAGCTTCACCAACACATGGTAATAGAGCACTCAGCCAAAGCCGAGTCTCTCTCCTGCTATACAGTGACAGACACCTGTCTCCAAGAGCAACTCCTGATTGCTTACCGTACTTGGTTCCAGGGACTACGCCAGTCGGGGGAGCCGTTTGTGCCTGAGTGCTAGTGGTAGGTGGTGCTGATTGTGTCTGAAAAAACCAAAACAAAACCAGGAACCTCAACTAGAAAATCTGTCACCGAGACACAAGAAAAGAAGGACAGCGAGCTAAGGCATGAGCAGCCCACACCACGCATACAACAGCTAGCTCCTCTTCACCAGTACACTTAGCGCTCACCTTTAACAAGGAACAAAACTATCATGGAAAAGAAATGGCAGGCAACTTATGACCACAAGCAGTGTGACTAACCCATGGATACTCAGCAGCTTTGCTGTCCCACCCACTTTGAAGAGCAAAGGCCACAGCTAAGTCAGATATCCCACATAACCCTGGCATTGAAAGCAAGGAGTAATTAGTGCTGTAATTACCGGAGAGTCAGGTGAGTTTGTCTGTTGATTATATAACTGAGGACTCTGGGACACAACTGCAGCTGTGGTGGTAGTGACTGGAGCTCCTGCCAACAGAGAGCAATAATGGATAAGCCAACTAATTTGTAAAACAGTACTTCACCCTAGGGCTAAAATTACTTTGTTTACAGTTTCAGCTCCTAATTCCAGCTCCAGCAGCCAAACAAGGCAATAAACGTTCAAAAGGAGACAGATACACAGTGGGTATTTTCTACCCAGACAAGGAATGATTTCCTTTTCAGGAGGAAATATTCTGCTCCCAAAGTCAGTGAGTTCTGGCCTCTGACAGCTGCTAGCACTGAAGATTTGTCTAGACCTGCTTACACAGTTCTCATGAGTTCAAGGTTTTTGTCAATAGTCTGAAACAGAGTCTGCTCTCTCATCTTGCAGACTAAAGGTCCCACTTGAACGAATTTGTTACGGTTCTCTAGTAACACACACTCATTCAGACATCCTGAGAGCAAAATGAGCCAAGTCTCCCTTTACCCAGCAAACTAACATAAAGGCTAAGGTAAAATACCACTGCTGCAAAGTTATCATTACGAACAGCAGCATCTCCCACACATCAGAAGTACTACCTGATATGGTAGCTGTGTCTGTGTCCAACACTCCGCCTTGATTTTGGTAGTACTGCTGATAATCCTGGGAGTACTGCAAAGGGAAATGAATGACAATGCAAGATGAGCAGACGTCCAAATTACAACCACCTACCGGTTAGAGCACAACTGCCACTACAAACCTGAGCATACTGTGTGTAGCCATCCTGTCCTGACTGGAGGTAGCTGTAGTCAAGGGTGCTGCCTTCTCCAGTCTGTGGCTGAAATTCGAACAGGTAATTTTTGTCAGGGACAGGTAAGTTACTGTATTTAAGAGTTTCAACACTGCTTAGGCTCCGGCCTAACTGTCAGAGCAGATCTGTCATAGCAGCTTTGGTCAGTTCAACGAAGCAAGTGGCCAGCAGTGAAATTACATGTTCTATGTTTTCATTTTCAGGAAAGCAGGACTATGAGCATACGAGCGACAGCCTCCAAATCATACCTGAGTGGACGACCACTGAGCTGCAGCAATGGCTGTACTTGCCACAGAGAAGGCGCTGACTCTGTTACCGTCTGGGAGAAGCAAGTCCCTGTAATCACAAAAATCACACATCTGAGTAAATACCGCTTTTTTCTGAAGTGTCTCCCTACGCAAGGATGTAGAGTCTGCCCTTACGCATGGATTTCTTAGCAGTTTTAAACATTCTGATTGTAATGAATGAGCCAAGGCACTGCTTGGCAAGCAAAGGAACTTTAGATTCATTGTTGTACAGTCAAGAACAAGTCACTAGGTCTCCAAGGAAACAAGCGTGCTGTGTACGCAAGCAGCTGTGATGTTATCTTCAGAGGACTGGAAATAGGGGTGGTAGGAAACACTGCTTTCACTCTCCTCACACACAATGAAGAGCAGGATGCATGCAACACAAGACACTTAAGGGAAGCAAAACTTTGGAGTGACAGTATTCTTGGTAAAAGCCCAGGTGACAACCACAAATCTTTAATATAAATGGGGAGGGAAGGGGGGAATAATCAACTGCTATCGGAACTCACTTTCTGGCACTCTTTGCAAAGTCAACACCAATTGTTTTGCCATCTATTTTTAATGGTGGCTGAAGACTTTGTAAGATCTGCAGCAGTTGAGACGCATCCTACAACGAGAAACACTCATTATTATGAAAGGCAGGTTACTGACGAGGATTCAGAAGTTCCCAAAGCTCCACCTTTTCACATACATGCCACTGAAAGCAGCTAATGCTGCAAGAACACCTCCATCTCCTCATACTATACACAAAAGAGCACAGTGGGACTGATCACAGCCCACGTGCAAATAGCGCGAGTTTCCCTGGGACACTGAATATTAAACATGTTCCAAAATCTTAGCTTTATAAAGCAGATGTTTGTCCCAAGTTACTCCAAAACGGAGGCCAGCAGAGACTGACATCAGGCACCCGTTTTCATCCAAAACCAAACTGTTCCACTCTGCCTAAAGCAGGTCCAAACAGATCACATTGCTGATTGACTTTGGTATATGCAGGAACAGAGATTCTACCACCCTTCAGGGACCTTGTGCCAGTATTTGACCTCCCTCACAGTTGAGAGTACCTCACTGCAGTTTCCCATGTTTCAATTTATGGCTGTTGCCTACATTCCTATCCCTGTGTACCCTTGAGAAGAGTATCTCTCTGCTGTCCCTACACCCTCCCACTGGATGCTGCAGAGCAGCAAGATCTGCCTCCTCCCCCTTCTTAAGGTGAAAGAAGCCCAATTCTGTGCACTTTCTCCCACATTCTATGCCCCAGCCCTTAATTTCTGTGATCAAAATATGATCCCAGACCATTATTTTTGTGATCCAAGTGCGAAGCTAGCCTTCAATCCAGAACAGCACTCTGCTACGAAAAGAGCTTTCCAATGTGCTCACAGCGTCCTACCACCTTCTTTCCAAACTGCAGCTAATGATGAAAGGCTTTGACACAATGAGTGTCAATTAACCCTCGGTGAATTGGGGCGGTCCTTCAGACAGCTCAAAGGCTCTAAATGCTTCAGGACAAGCACATTAACAAGCTGTTTCTCTCCCAACGCATCAGTAAGGCCCTCACCATAGCAGAAGACAGCTGCACAAACGCAAAGCCTCTATTTTGCTGAGTCTGCTTGTCTTTGATAAGACGAATATTATTGACTGCCAGAGATGCATATGGAGACAAGGCAGTCATGATGGATTCCACTACTGTGTGAGGAGCAATGTTTCGGAGAATGATGGCTGAGGAGAAAAGAAAGTATGACATTAGCTGTGCACATAACTGCTTTCCAGAGTACTTCAAGCTCTTCAGCAGGCAGTCTGAGGTACAGGCAGGATTTCAGTACCTGTGTTTACATTTCACATTATACAGTAAGTCAAAGATAACTTACTATCACAGTAATAATCCACAGACTGAACGGCTTCTGCTGCTCCAGGTGGCACCTCCTGTTCTGAATCTTCATAGGAAGAGGAAAGTATTTTAGTTACAATATGGCTCGCTCACTCAAACCCCATTTCACAAGCCAGTCTAGGACCCGCAGTGAACTTTGTTTCCTACATAGCCTCCCACAAAATCAAACAAAGCCAAGGAGATCAATGTAACCTACCGAATTTGTCCGCTCCACAGCGGAAGCATTTTAGCCTCCTTCTGAAGTTGTAAAGGCAGCACTGTGAGGAACAAGAGAGGCCTACTAAGAACTCAGGTAATTTCTAACCATTTTGGCATTTGCTGTACAACAGTGAAAACAAGACATTCACACAAAGTACCACAACGAGGCTAAACACATCAGAATAATCGAGAACAGTAAAAGCCACCCTTGTCCGTATCACAGCTGCTTTTCAGAACACCCCAGCTACCTTCTTCCTAGTCCTCCTGAATTATTTAGTTATTTTAACTGTGTGGTCTTCAATTTACAATCCCAGTAAAATCCCTACTTTAAAAAGCACAATGTTAAAATGAAACACAGGCTGGAAAACAAGTTATCTTTATGGGGGAAAAGTGTAGTTAAAGCCTGACAAAACAGCCTGGTCAACCTACTAAATCATCTCCACTTAGCGGGGGGTCAAACAAGGAGCGCACAGCAGTACATAGCAGACCAGCAGCAATTCAACGCTAAGTAAGTCATCACCTAATGACTTCATATTGTAGTACAGCTCTCTGCCCAATCTCTGTGTCTTCTGGGGCAACACCTCTATCACTCCGACTACTTTGCCACCAAGCTACAAAACCTTTTCATACTTGCGTCTTACTATTCCTATGATGTCATATGGACCAGCAGTATAATCATGTATCACTTTGTTCAAACCACTGAGCTGGTGAAGAGCACTGAAGCTAAGACAAACTCCCTCCGATAAAAAAAACCCCACTCCCTCCACTGTACCTTGTTGCAAAGCCAGTCCTCAAATTTAGGCCTGGGGTTGCTGTAGTGCATCGCAATCTGCTTCCCTTGAATCACCAGCTTTTTCTGCAAAAAAAGTGGTTTCAGTTATTCCTGTATCGAGGCACACATGTCCATTTTCCCATGGCAGAGCACCCTTCGGAGGAATCAGTGCTCCTGAATTAAATGGACAACATATGGGGAGGATGTGGAGGACAACCACCGCCACCTACACCCTGCCCATCCAATCCTGCAGAGAGGAGGACGAGGGCAGTAAGAAAATGGGATGTGGAGCAAAGATAAACGGAATCAGGGAGTGTTGAAAAAGCTGCCAAACACTAAACGCTGACATGGAACCAGGAAGTGTCTCGAAGGAGACAAAGTCCTAACCTGCCGTGTTCAGGATTAACACATTTTTAGGAGTCTCTTTGCCCCCACATTTCTATTCACTTCTGGTATAGCACTGAGCGACTTTTTAAACATGTCCTTAGGTGACTGCTTCACTTCTTCCCCTACTCCAAATACCCCAGACCTTTTAACAACCACATTTGGATTACTTTTCCAAGCACTTTCTTCAGAAGTGTCCCTTTGAAAATACAGTAATTCCTCCCAAAGGGACCCTGCTTAGACTTCTTGGAGGCTGGATTACAAGTGCCATCAACCGAAATGTAACTCAGAGTGGTTTCCTTTGACTAATGCATCAGTTCAATTGGAAGCCTGCACGAGAGGTTTGTGTTCTTCATTCAGGCAGGAGCTCTCCAAAATGAGTAACTAGACTGCAACTGAAGCTTTCCAGGGGTAGGAAAAGTTCATAATGCTTTCAGCACGTCCTCTCACTCTGACTTTAGAGGAGTTTGGAATTTACATTTATTTAAGAAGCCTTGATTCTCAGCCTCACACTTTGCCAAGCGTGGGTATGCAGAATGCCCTTTCAATATATGGCCATCAACATATTTTTGTCAAACAGGTGGAAGTATGTCTGAGGAAGTGCATATTAGAGGCCAAACCCCAGACACTTCAATAGAACTAATTTTATAGCAGGTTGGCTTACTGCAGAGGTACCACAGAAGTGTCAGGACCGGTGGCTTTTCTGGTAACAGGGTCTGACATAGATCTAGCACGTAGCATGAATAAGGCTCTTACATTCTGCACAACTAAATAGGGCAAAGCCATTTCTCCTACCGGCAGGAGGGAGGGTTGGAGGGCCCAGCACTCACTGGATATGCACACATAGAAACAAAGCTGCTGGCATAGTTGCAATACATCATTCTTTCATCTAACAGTCAGCAACCGGGCTGCTGGGGAGATTCTACGTTTTCCCTACTACTAGGGTGGCTGGTTACTGGAGTGAATTTGAGTATTTTTCAATAAATTATGCATCAGCACAGCTTTGTATATATTAAAATTATCTCGTTTCTGAAAATATGCTCAGCATTAATTTCTTCACATAAGTCCTCGTGCTGCATCCAGCAACCCTACTGAACAGCATGTCAGGAAAACAAAATTTGAACAACTGCTCTCTGGTTGGGGAAATCACCCATGGTATGGGACATGTGAAACCCTATTCCAGCATAAGGCACACGACAACTGCCACCTGCTGGAACTGCCTGCCTATCAATCCCACTACGGTGCCCTTTCTTTATGCATAACACCAACAGAGCAGAATACCATTCCTCATGCTGCCCAGGGACCTTCGCATCAAATACTCAGTTGTTAAAAAAAAAAAAAAGGCTTGATACACTTTGCTCACTTTGAGAGTATTTTTAAGTTCTGTTGTTAAAACAGATTATGAATATTCAAAAAGGAGCAAAAGCCAGTGAAACTGTTTGCAGTGCAACAGGAAAATCTCATTGGAAAAGAGGACTCTTGATCGCATTTTGGCTCCTTATCAAGTCATACTCCAAAAAAGCCAAAATACACGGTGTAACGTATGCGAGAACTCAGTCTTTACCAAATTTAGCTGGAATAAACATGCTTTTCCTGTAGAAGAGCCAGTTCTCCCCCTTTAACCAGGGGAATGCACTATTGCCATGAACTGGCACTTCTCTTTCAGGGTTAATACCAATGTAATGCAGAGATCTGGTGCTTTCTCTGGCAGCAGAGAAGGAAACCTCAGGTGGAAATAAGTTAGCATTTTTTAAGGACTACTTGCTAAACCTTCATGAGCCAATTAAATCAAAAAGTAGTAATTTAAAACAATGGCACATTTTAGTGCTCCAAATAGCCAATTTTCTCTCCTAATGTTATTTTATGATATTTTATCCTACTGTTACAAATTTTAATATATACAAAGCTTTTATTCTTTTAAATCACTGTTATGGAACAAACCACTCCTTCCACCTTTATTTTTTCCTTTTTTTTTTTTTTTAAACTGTACAGACTTGTTCCATTTTCAGGAATATCTAGACTTGGTGAGTGAAGCAACCTGATTGGCTTCCATCCAGCTGGTAGCATCTTGAAAGTGATAAAACTCCACGAAGGCGAAACCACGGCTTACACCTAGAGACAGCATTCAGATATAGACGGGATACTTGTGTTAGTCAGTTCCTTTAAAACAGGTGAATCTCTCTCCAACTGCTTCATTACTTCATGACAAAGCAGCTTTACAAATGCGACGTCAACTGCTGGGATCTGCTCGTTATTTTGCCATGGCAAGGAACCAAGCTCCCTTAACTGGCTACATTTCACTCGATTTGAATCCATGTTTAAAGGTAACCATGCAACAGACTACATACTATTAAATGGGTTTATACTAGTATTACTTACCAATACCTGTTAACAAAACCCCCTGTAGACAGACTTCTTTTAACATGTTGACCAGCTATCTAAAAGTCTTCCAAAAAGCCACATTCCTTAGCCATGGCAAACCTTTTATTTTTTTATTGCATGTGCTTGCAGTTTGGGGACAATTCTGGATACTCTTTTGGGCTGGGGAAGAGGAAGATGATGTCAAAAAACTGGATTAAGAGCTCTCACCTGTCTTTCTTTTCATCAGCCTCACGTCTGCAGGCTGAGGACCTTCAAAGGACTCAATAAGTTCCCGAATCTGCATGAGATTTTAATCAGACAGTTAAATTTTCACATCTTGGCAGACAGCTAGGACAGTCACAGAAGGAACCTACCTTACAATACATGCAAGAGGCACACAGAAACTTAAAATTCTTAACACTCAGAGATCTCAGAGAAAAAGAAAACCTTTAGGGAGAACCCACATAGTCCTTTGCTACACTAGAAATGTCGCTTTCACTTAGACCACAGAACTCTCCAGAATCTGAATCACTACGATCTTGTGTTCTAAGGTTATTTGTGCAAGATTTGGCTAATACTGTGTTTGGTCCCAAGTTTTTACAAAGAACACTGCTAGCATCCCTCTCCCTGTGTATCTAAACATCCCTGGCAAAGAAAAACAAAAACGCTATACTGCAAGGCTCCATGATGTATGTATTCTTAAGCCTCACACTACAGTTCTGATCCTCTAACAGTTCCCCTTCTGTTTTTCAGGAGATAAAGCAGATTTGTGAAGAATGTATCATCTCAAAGAACAAGCTGAAGAGAAGTCAGTTCTTCAGCCATAACAAAGATGCTTACGTTGTGGCCCAGGCTACATGAATTACTGTGGAGAGGCATATAGGAAAAAAAAACATTCATGAATTTTTTAATATCAGAGCAGAAGGAAGTTTTTAGCAGCTCTTACAGAACTCAAACTACAATACATAAAACAGGGCTGCTCAGCAGGGTCAAAACTGATCTAAAGCTGCCTATTTACATGCTGACTGGAACTGACCTCTCCAGTGCAAGTAGCTTTTTTCCCACGAAAAAAGTGGAAAAAGGTGAAAAATATGTACACAATCAGAACTATCGAAGTAATGTTAACTTAAGAAAACAAATAGTAGTTCCAAGATCTATCATCTACATTCTAAAGATGAGTCCAGAATCAAACTTTCCCATAAATTATGCTACAGTTATTTGCACAACTGTAGAGCTACATTAATACCTCAGAAACAAAAACTGTTCTGAAATGTCCTGTGCAATGTCTGACTGGGTTGTCTCATTTGGATGCAGGAGTCTACACTTTATCAAGGACTTATGAAAATATTAGACCAGCACACAATGATTAAAAAGAACACTCAATACTAGGAGGGTAGCAAATAATCAAGAAAAACAAAGCAAAAAAAAAAAATTCCATTACAAAAATGGTGCAAAAGGATTCTCTGTGTTAGGAATCGATGCACAAAGATCTCAGAGGCAGAGGTGGAGTCTGCCTGAAAACAAACCGGAATAGCTCAGCTTTTACAGGGTTCCCACCCACCCCTCAAAACAGCAGTTGTAAGCTGGTACCTTAGTAATCAAAATAATCCAGCAAGGAAGAAAAAAAATTTAAAAAATAGTAAGAAAACAAAGCTCAAAGCTGATCACCTTCCATATCTTTCTATCAAAAAAAGTTATATAACCATATACCAAGCTCATTTGTACTTCCTCTGTCAGCTCCACAGCAGCCATTTTATGACTTCCACAGCTGTACCCACACAAAGCAGCTTTGTGCAGGGCCATATTCAGCTGAGGAGCTTGGTGTGCGGGTAACCCCACCAGTCAGAGCTTCTGGCCTCAATAAAGACCCGGAAAAATTCAAGGAAGTACCTCCTCTCTGTCTCTCTCCCCCTCCCCTCGCTCTCCCGGGTCGGGGGTAGCAGGGGAGAAGAAAAAAAAATCTGCCTCTTCCCTCCTATACAGAAAAGCAGAAAAGAGCAGATAGTTTAAAATCCACTCTCAGGGAAAGCATCCAAACATGCATGAAAAAAGACTATTCACAGCTTGTTCCGTTTGAAAGAAACTGCTTAACATTCAACTGACCTCTGTTACTTAACAGTGAGAGTTTAAATCCTTTTAGGATTCAAAATGGCAGCCCGACCAACACGTTGGAGAGGGGGCCACCATGATGCAGCTTTCAACAAAATGGCAGCAGCGACTACCACACAGACCTGCCGACACAAAGCTGCCGATTTCCCAGGGCACAAGAAAAGCAAAGCCCCTTCCTAGCTACTTACATCGTTCTCCGTAACCGTGATGGGAAGGCCACGTAACATGATGGTTTTGCTTTCTTTCTCATCGTTAATGTCGTTCCTGTAGTCGTGCTCTCCATAGTCGCCATCGGAATGGTATCCATCTTCTGATTTGTCACTGTTCCTGCGCTCCCGCTCCCGCTGAGAAGGCAGCGCCCAGAATTAACCACCACAATTTCTAGCGGCATGCCCCCGCAATGCCATAAAAACAAAGCAAAACAAAACCACCAACTCCCCATGTGAGCATCTTTCTCAGGTTTGGTCCTGACGGCCTCAGGCAGAACACCGAGCTCAAAACCCCCCTCTCACCTTCGCTCTAGGAAACCCCCGGCATGCCAACCCTGGCACCACGGACCGGGCTCCCCCGGCCCCAGGAGGGCTGGTACCAGGACCCCGGGCTGGGCCCGGCCCCTTCCCTCCCCACGAGGCACCCAGAACTGCCCGGCGCTGT
>NW_009226750.1:2748-3092 GCF_000690835.1 Fulmarus glacialis | reverse complement strand
GGCAGGCAGGGGAACCTCTGCCCATGACAGAGTCCCCCAGGTGCGGTGCAGCAGGGGTTGCCCGTGCCATACGGCTCTTCCCCTGCACCACTGCCCTCCAAGCCACCACTTTTGGGTGGCTATGGAGACAGCAGTCACTGCTGCCTGTCCCTGCCACCCCTGCATGCCCCCAGGCAGCAGAGCAGGTGAAGGCAAGGGCAGGGGCTGAGCACAGCCCCTTCCCCTTCCCTTCCCACACACACCCTCTCCAGCCCAGCTGCAGCCCCTCTCCTGGGTTTCTGGGACGACAAGGATGAAAGCGAAGGGCTTTGCCTGCAGGAGCCCAAGGAGCGTCTCCCTGTACC
>NW_009226750.1:2201-2612 GCF_000690835.1 Fulmarus glacialis | reverse complement strand
CGGGAGGCCCAGCCATGGCTGCCCTCAGGGCTCCTTGCACACAGCCCTTTGTGCCGGGCCTGGAGCAATGAATGGATGGAAGCCCCAGCAAAACACTGAGCCCCCAGCCCTGGGGTTACAAGCCATGCACCCCAGAGCATGCCCCCCCAACACATGCACACCCTCACATGGCCCCATCCAGCTCTTCCCCTTTCAGTCGGCTGCACAAGGGACTGCTGCTGCCCCCCAGCAATGGCTCGCCGCGCCTCCCGCGGCCACCAAAACCACTTACCCCGGGGGGGCCAAACTGCGGCCAGCCCCATCCAAGCCCCCTCCTCACATGCCCCAGCACCCACACTCTGGATTCCATGGCACTGGGAGGGCTTCCCCTCTCTCGGGGGACCACCACCGGCAGGGCATGGTGGCACAGCC
>NW_009226750.1:0-1848 GCF_000690835.1 Fulmarus glacialis | reverse complement strand
CCAGCCCCCACAGCTTGCTTGGAAACAGCCCAGGGTGGTCCCAGCATCTGGGCTACCCCTGCAGCCCTCAAAGCCTCCTGGTCTGCATGGGGGCACAGCTCCGGGGAGCTGCCCTGGCTGCACGGCAGTGGCCGGCCCTGGGACCAGTGCTGGGTGCTCACCCATGGTTCTGCCAAAGCTGCCTACCGTCCCCCACGTACCGTCCGCAGTGCCTCCTCCCCCAGCTGCTCGCTGCCGGCCATGAGCTGCGCCTTCTTCTTCTCGCCTTTCTTGCCGATGCTCTGAGGATGAGGGTGACCGTCCCCCCCAGCCCGCTGGGGCCCCGCGGCGGCAGCAGCAGCGTGGAGGTCTCGGTGGGATCCCAGATGACAGCCTCCTCTGGGGGTCCCGCACTGTGGGGTGTTGAGCTGCTGGGCTCCCCCCAGCTCTGCTCCACTCCCAATGGGGCATCTGAGAGGGGCGATGCCGGTGGGGAGACGGCACTTACTGCTGTCAGACGTGGCTTTTTTTGGCTCCGATCTTTGCATGGGCTCAAGGAGGGAGCAGGGCGTGAACTCCACTGGGCTGTGGATGCTCTCCAGCCAGGGCCGAGCACACGGGACATGCTGCTCCTGGGGAGAAAGGCAAGAGAGGGAATGTGGAGGAAGGGTTGCCAGGGCCAGGCACTTTCTCAGGACAATCTTCCCTTTGCCCTGCCTGAACCCCAGAGAGTCCCAGAGGTATTGGCACACATCCCTCCCCTACTTCTGCACCACCCACTCTGACCGGTGCCCCTGCTACCCTCAGCCTCGAGGCCAGTCCTGTTCCCTGACACTCTCAACGTGGCTCAGTACTCACTTGGCCGGTGGGAGATGTGCCCGAGGGGCTCTCTGGGTCCCTTCTGTCTTCCTGCTTGCTCCCCGGGTCCCGCTGGTGTCTCTGTGCTCGCCAGCGCACCAGCACCCAGCCCAGCATGCTCTGCAGTTCCTCCAAGCGCTCCTTTATCTGAGGGGAGGAGAGATGCTGGGCAGCCTGCAAGGACTCCTGGCCCAGGGACACTGGGCCTAGCAGGACACCTCACTACGGAGCACTTTAGAAGGTTTTTGGGCGCGGGATACCGTCAGTCACATCACCTCACGTCTCAGCATCCATTGCTGGATGGAACCCCTTCCTGCCCTGAGCAGTCCTGGGGATGCACGGCCGGCCCCGTACCACTCGCTGGGGCTCTGCACCCGCACCTTGATCTCTCCTCCAGGGACTGTCCCCAGAGGATTTCGGGAGATGCTGAGGGTTTCCCCAACCCCGTTTCCCCTGTCCTTACTGTTGCGCTCAGGTAGTGCTCCTCAGACACCAGCTGCTGCCCCAATGCTGCCAGCACCTCAAACTCCTTGAGCTTCCCTTCAATCTTCCTCTCCAGCTCCTCACACGGAGTCTCCGGGAGGCTGCTTGGGCTTTCAGAGAAGATCTGAGCCCGTGTATCCTCTGTCCAGGAGCTATGGGCACATGAAAGATGGGCTGAGGGGACGACCCAGCCCCTCCTCAGCCCTGCAGGCCCCAGGGAAGCCATTCCCATGCTCAGGGATGGCTGGAAGCAGCTCACTATGGTTGCGGCAAGTCTGGCAGGGCAGGGTAAGATGCCGTGGGGCTGCCCCACAGCAGGCAGCCCTGGCGCAGCCCTTCGTTCCAGGCTCCCCATGGTCTGGCTGCAGCTCCAGCACTGCCCACGTACTCTCCAGCAGCCCGCGCTCCGGCAACGCCATGCTCTCACTAGCTCCCTCCCCAGCCACCGCAGAGGCAACCCCGACAGCTTATCGCCACTTACATCATAGCTAAGTAATCCTTGAAGAAGTGCCGCAGTCGGCTGGCCTG
>NW_009226749.1:1828-2117 GCF_000690835.1 Fulmarus glacialis | reverse complement strand
AGCTCCCACTAGTGCCACTGGCACTCAGCCCTTCTCTGCTGTGCTCAGACCAGGCTTTCTGCCCTGCGCAGCTCCCGGACCATCCTGAGGAGGTTCCCTGGGGAGCAGAGGGTGAACCCGCTGCCGCGGTGGGATGTGGGATCCGCCACCATAACAATTATTTACACATGCAGAGCATTCCTATTAATTGATACTATTTAACAGGTAACATCTATCAGACAATGCAGTGACATACTGAGGAAAACAATTAGGAACACAAATTATTAAGCACTGTCTCTCAGAAGAGGAA
>NW_009226749.1:1200-1408 GCF_000690835.1 Fulmarus glacialis | reverse complement strand
GGTGGGAGGAAGGTCTCTTGCACAAGCCGGGACACCTGGGGCTGGAGCCAGGCTGCAAACGAGGGGCAGGATTTGTCCAGCCACACGCAGACCTCCTCCCTCTGCCCTTGTGCAAATGTCTCCACCTGAGCAGGGCTTCGGGGCTCCCTTTGCTGCCCAGGGAGGGGACGGGGAACCCTGGGGGCCATGCTTCCTTCAGCACCAGCTC
>NW_009226749.1:531-743 GCF_000690835.1 Fulmarus glacialis | reverse complement strand
CTGGAGGGGTGACGGGCGATGAAGCCCAAGCGCATCACCCGGATTTTCCTGCCAGGCCTGAAGGGCAGAGCAGGCAGCGAGGGCGGCTGCAAACCGCCCCAGGAGAAATCCCCGGTGCCGGTGATGCCGAAAGCACCCGGTGCAGCGGGGTCACCTCCCTCCTCCCCTATCCCACCACTGGGTCCCCACTCCCTCCCACAACAGACACCGCT
>NW_009226749.1:0-279 GCF_000690835.1 Fulmarus glacialis | reverse complement strand
GACGCATCCTGCCAGCCCCTTCCCTGCTGCAGCAGGGTGACAGAGAGGCGAGACGGGCTGATCCTCAGGCTGTTTATTGGCATCTCCCTTGGCTCAGCCCGGGCGCCGCAGCCCTGCCGGGCTGGTGCCTGGCTCACCGCTAGGCACCGCGGGGGTTTTGCTATGCAGAGACCACCAAAATGCCCTTGGAGCCCCCCGGGCATCATCACCCCCATGTGCCCCTCGTGCTCCCAGACCTCTGCACAAAAAACCCCAGTAAAAAAACCCAAAACAAACCAC
>NW_009226748.1:2385-2598 GCF_000690835.1 Fulmarus glacialis | reverse complement strand
CGTAACGAGCTCCGGCTCAACAGCGACCGCCTGGAGAGCAGGGTAAGTCCTTGCCGGCACCGGGAGGGGGTGCGGTGCCATGCCAGCCTGCCCTGGCCCACAGTCCCACTCCCCGCCTCCCCCACTCCCCAGATCACAGAGCTGACGTCGGAGCTGACGGACGAGCGAAACACCGGCGAGGCGGCTTCCCAGGTGCTTGGACCCGGGACGGCC
>NW_009226748.1:1252-1590 GCF_000690835.1 Fulmarus glacialis | reverse complement strand
ATTCGGGTACCATCCTGCCTCCGATGCTTGCCACCGGCAGACCCTGGGTGCCCTGTGGTCACAGCACCATGCCCCCCTCTCCACGGCGGCATTGCCCACCCATGGGGCCCTGTACCACCCCACGCAGCCCCTCGGTGACCCCGTTTCCCCACGCAGGCGGCGAATGGCGGCTGAAATACGAGCGGGCGGTGCGGGAGATCGACTTCACCAAGAAACGGCTGCAGCAGGAGCTGGAGGACAAGCTGGAGGTGGAGCAGCAGGGCAAGAGGCAGCTGGAGCGGAGAGTGAGTGGGGCTCAGCCCCGGGGACCCCCCAGATCCCCCCGGCATGGGGATGGG
>NW_009226748.1:390-939 GCF_000690835.1 Fulmarus glacialis | reverse complement strand
ACGGCATGCTCGCCGCACGGCGAGCCTCTTGCAAAGCGGCGTTACCATTTTAGCAGGGATTTGGGCACTTCACCAGCTCCCGCTTGGCCGAGGCGTCTCTGGTGGGCTGGGGCTGCCTGAGACAGATGTGTTCATTGTGGGGGGGACCCCGATGCCCTTTTGGGGGACCTGGAGGCGAGTGATGTCCCTGCATGGGGCCGTGCCCCATGGTGGAGGCTGCTTGTGCCCCGTGGCTCTGCTCAGCGCTCGTTCTCATCCCATCCCCTCTCCCAGCCCCAAAGTTTGCTAACGTTATTAAGCAGCAGGGACGCTTTCATCTCATTATGGTAATGATCACACACACAAATACAGCGAGAGAATCCAATCTAATTAATTTCAATTTCCGTGGATTGGAGTCTGTGCTAATGCAGCTGTTTATTACCCAGCGCGAGGAAAAATGGGGATTAGCTGCCGAGGTGTTTAACGCAGGTCACAAACACAAGGATGGGGTTGTTTTCCAAGCCCCAAAGGCAGCGATTTCGGAGCAAACCTGGCTGATCCCATCCCCGG
>NW_009226748.1:0-293 GCF_000690835.1 Fulmarus glacialis | reverse complement strand
TGGGAGAAACCGTCCCGGTGCTGCCTGGCTCCAGGCTGTGCTGAGCACTCCCTCACCGGGGGCTCGTGTCCCCTCCGGGGATGGGACTGGTGCCATCCCGCGTGGGACCACGGCACCGGTAGCCATGCCTCCACTGTTAGCAGCCACGGCACGCACCGGCCCCGTGGGGCGGCTGATGGGGCTGCTGGGGTCTGCGCTGTGGGCGCTGCGCTCTCCATGAGCCGCCGAGTGAAGGCGTCAGGAGTTTCCCCAAGTGGTTCCGCACCGCCGTGCTGGCAATTAAAGGCTCGTCA
>NW_009226747.1:685-1257 GCF_000690835.1 Fulmarus glacialis | reverse complement strand
TGAGGGGTGGCTGGAGGGGGTCGAGCTCAGCCCCCCCCAGCCCCAGGCACGGGCAGAGCTGGGGACCAGTGATTATCACAGGGCTGCTTTTAAGGCTTCGCAACAGCACTTTTCGCTGTTTTTTTTTTAAACAAATCTTTTTGTTTTTCTTTCTTAAGGCTCAAGGTTATTAAAAAATAAAGTTAAAATCTCCTCCTGGCTGGTTTTGCTATTAGTTAGAAAAATAAAGCCTCTCCCATGCTCGTACCCACAGACTCAGCTCGCATCTCCCGCGCTGCAGAGCTGACCATCGCTAAGCCTGACGCCGGCCACTTAACAGAGCTTTGTTCCGAGTTAAAAGCACACCGTTTTGCTTTTTTATTTTTATTTTTAGAGAAAAAGACACTTATCTATACAAAAATACCTCTGACTGCAAGAAAACCTAGGACTGCTCCACTAAGTGTCATTTTTTAGCTGTTGGAAAAATAAGAGCATTTAAAAAAATCTCTAAAAAATATGTATAAATCCCCTCAAATTGGTAACGAATCATACACAGTACATACTAAAAAATATTTAAAATAGAGAATATTCCT
>NW_009226747.1:0-628 GCF_000690835.1 Fulmarus glacialis | reverse complement strand
TTTTTTTTTTTTAATTACTGCTAAAAAAAAAAAAATCATTACAAAAGTCCAGAGAACAGACAGCTGAGCTGGTTGGTTAGAAATCTCATCTCCACACCGTGCCCTGGAAGCAGAGTTAAAGTCCAGTCCTTGGAAAGTCTGTACCGAGTTTTGCCGGTTCTCGGAGCGGTCTGGCCACTTCCTGGAGGATGCTGTAGTGCAGAAGGCTCGAGGCGCTCTCTCCTCCCCGCCAGCTTTAACTTTAGCGTCTTTTTAATTATTATTTTAATTTCAAAGAAGGAAAAAGTCTGAGGAAGTTCTCCGTTCTTCTTCTTCTTGCTTCTTTCGTGCTTTTTTGATTTTTTTTTAATTTTTTTTTTAAAAAAAAAAAAAAAAATGGCTTTAGGGTCTGGTGAGCTGTGTGTAGACAGGCTGTTCCCAGTGCTGTGGGCTGTGGGTCTGGGGGATGGAGGGGACCCCAGAAGTGTCTGCAATGGGGGTGTACATGGGGCGCTGCGTGGGGTTCATGTAGGTGAAGGTGGAGTAGAGGCTGCTGCTCTGGCCGGCGGCGTGGCTGTAGTAGGAGCTGGAGTTCTGGTGGTCGGTGTAGTCGTACTGGGAGCGGGTGATGGTGGGGTAGGAGGAGCTG
>NW_009226746.1:418-1561 GCF_000690835.1 Fulmarus glacialis | reverse complement strand
GCCCTCCCCGCCCGCACCGCTCCGAGCAGCGCGGGGCCGGCGGAGCTTCCAGCGCGGAAACGGCTGAGCACCATCCGCCGGCTTAGCAGTCCTTTAAAGACTCCCAAGAAGAGATAATAAGCACAGAAATAATAAGAAATAATAGAATAGAATAGAATACAATACAATACAGTATCACAGAATATTATTATATATCTTCCATAATAAGAAGAAATAATAAGCACAGCCCGCTGCTCCCAAGGGGAGAGGGGGGAATTTCCCTCAAAGGACAGCAGATTTTCGTCCCGTTTGGGAAAACTTACAGGAGCACGGGGCAAATTAGCCGGTTTCAGAAATCTGAAATACTTTCGGCTTATTCCCCTTTGCTCAGAGGGATTTAAGCAGGCGAGTAAAGGGGAAGAAGGAAGCATGGAGGCAATGAGGCTGCATATTCACACGTGGTAATAATAAAAAAAACCAATCGATTTCCCAAAGGGGACGGTAATTTGCAAAGGTCTTTCCCACTCCGGCTCCCACTCCACGGGGAACCCGTGCTCACTTGGCCACCGAGCTCTCTCCAAACTTTACTCCTGGATGCAAAGGCATCACTGCAATGAAATCAGGGGGAACTGGGAAAGTGGAGATCCAGAATTATATATGCATATCTCCCTGTGTATGGCAGACAATCAGAAATCGCATCTACGCAGCATAGCTGTCGCCCGGCGGGTGCATAGACGCAACTTCTGATTTTCTGCCCTATATGTACGGCTCCGTGGGGAACCCCCCACCCGGGACCGGTGCTGGGAAGGAAAAGCACCGGGAGCATTACTGGAAATGAGCCGGCTCAGGTTCCAGATCAATGAAAACTGGGTCCACGCGTTTATGCTCCTGTTGCCAGCATTAATGCTCTTTTAATCTTCTAAACATTATCTGCATCGATTTCCCTCTAGATACGCGGTTGTTTGAGAAGGCGACATCACCGCGTGCTCCGGCAAAAAAAAAACCCAAACCCTTTCTGTTCCTCTGATGCTCCCGTTGCAGACAAACCTCGGGACCTTCATTTGGTTGGCGATACAGAAGAACTGGATACGCAAGGGGTGTTGGAAAGGACGGGAGGAGTTTTCTAGTCGCCGTTAGAGCTGAGAAGGAGATCAGCATCCCTGC
>NW_009226746.1:0-334 GCF_000690835.1 Fulmarus glacialis | reverse complement strand
CCCGACCACGGCGGCCCCGCAAAGTCTCCTTCCCCTGGATAAAGCCCTAGCATCCTCCGAGAGGCTTTGGGAGGCCCCAGGCCGGTGGCTGTTCAACCCACAGCAGCTCCGGTTGGGGGCCGGGCAGGGATTACGGCCATCAATAATTCATGCTCCTCGTCCCCCTGCTCTGCCGCATCCCAACCACCGCATGCAGGGACCCTCTGCGCCCCCTCCCTGCCAGGGGGGAGAGCATCCCACCGCCTCCGAACAGGAGAGGGAGAACGAGCGGCCCGGGGTCCCGCACACACTTGTTGTGGCAGAGGCAATCCCGTGGCAGAAGGCGAGGTCTCGG
>NW_009226745.1:2200-12908 GCF_000690835.1 Fulmarus glacialis | reverse complement strand
CCCGCCTTGTTTCTCTGTTAAATCGGTGTGTCAGACTTAATTGCATGTTTTAGAAAAACGTTAGAGCTTGTGTCTCTGTGGGGCAGTGAGGATGGGAGAGGAATGATCAAAGCTTTTTTTCTTGGGGCTCTTGATCACTTTAAGCACTATTGATAACCTGTTCTCCAGTCAGAAGGGGTGGAAAGACCCCTCGATGCCTTAGCTTGTGTGAAAAATTTGGGGCAGGTCCTTACTGGGCCAGGAGCTGCTGGTTGTTGCTGGAGCTCTGCCAGTGATGTTTGGGGTTGCTATTTCAGTGCAGCTGCTCTCCATCAACAACTATATTTTCTCCCCTTGTGTCTGATATTTTTACTTCAGTGAATAATCATCTTCACTTCTTGTTCTCCAGAACCTGAAGCCCAGTCTTCTCTTGAATTTTTCTCTTCACCAAATCCTTTTAGAAAGCCAAGTAGCGTTCTGCCCATTTCCAAAGGGGGTTTGTTGCCCAGAGAGGCTGAGAACCATTACTTTTCAGCTTTACTTATCACCACTTCGGCGATAGAAAGGAAGACTAATACTTTGAAAGCTGTTCTTACCACTTTAAACTGTCTTTCAAAGGCTCAAGTGTACTTTTTATATTAAAAAAATCGAGTATACTCCAATGTCGCCGATTGGTTTTTCACATTCGGAGCCTGAAATCTTGGAAAAATCTAAGTTGTGTTTAATCAAATTTTACCTTTTAGTAAGGCAGAAAAGAAATGCTGAATACGTGCACTAGAAAGATTATATAAATATATGTTTTGCAGCTCAAGCTTGTGATTTACTAGTACAATTTAATATTTTCCTTGGTCTTATGATCTTCTGTCAAATACTGTTTTTTCTGAAAGAATCCTACTAATCACGGGTAGTTTCATTCCTTTTGAATAATGGTGATTTTTCGTAAAGCTTCTTATATGCAGTTGGCAATTTGTTAATTTTTTTTTTTTTTAATTTTGGCATTTTCTTTTCTTTTTTATTCTTTTTTTTTTTCCCCTCGATTAGTCTTGCATTCTTGAACTCTTCACTTTTGACACCACACTCAAGGAGTTTGACTTAGAAGGGTGTGGCATCAAAGACATGAAGCTTGTATATTATTTGAAGACTGAGTACTTCAAGGAATGTGTAAGACGCTGCAGGCAGCACGCTGGGACACCAAGGAGGCTGTGGTGCACAGTTCCTTCTGGTGAAATCCCTGGGAGAAGTCTGTGTTTACATATGCAACTGACATACATACAACTTTTCTTAGTTCCATAGGATATTAATTAATAACAGTTCAGCATGTACATTTTATAAATGCATACTGTGTAAGTATAGAAATCATATGCTTAGCTCTATAATGTTTAGAAATATCAAACACTCTTACTGGTAGCATTCTTGTCTTCCTGTTACCAGATATCATGCTAAATAACAATGATACATCAGAAACAGAAAGAACAAAAAAGATTTCTTCTGTGTGATTTTATCTGCCTGGTTTCTTCACTTTTTTAGTTGTACATAAAATGGCTTGAAGCTGTGGGCTTTATTATTGATGTCTAGAGAAACTTACTGAATCATTTTGTTCAGGAATTATTTATCACTTATTCTGAAAATACAAAAGTGTTATCAGACATTTTTAGAAGAGAACTTGTTGGGTTTGTATTTTTATTTCTGTGCACAACTTAAGCTTGTTGGAGAAAGAGCAAGGCTTGCTTTTGTCCTACTGAACTCATCCACTGAATCGAAAATTTTGATATGAAGACAGTGTTTCTAATTAACTATGAAGGAATTTGGGTGACTTTAAACTTAGCACTTAAAATACCATTCTGATATTCCTTACTAAGCGTTTCATCCTGCATATTTATATTTTATTGTTCGGTGCATGGTTGATAGTGCACAACAGGACAGAATATGGAACAATATGTTGCCTTGTTACCACTTCATAGGTCTCGGTGGAGTTTGAAGTTGCTCAGGATTGGGCCCCGTATCAGTACTGTTTTCTCACTTGTACAGCTAGCTGCTTCCTTTTCCTTTGGAAAAACGGAGATTTAGAAATTTACATAATCTGATCTACAGTCTGTACGAACAGAATTTCAGATGCTAATTTTCACTTGTTTGTTAATCAAAGGTTTTGAAAAGGCAATGTTAGTGTATTATTAATAACTTTAAAGTACATCCTGTTTATGAGGTAATAACCTTCTGTCGTGGGCTGAATTGACTTTGAGTTTAATTAGCTCAGAATTGTTTAATACGGAGTTAATCAACCTCACAGTGGCTGTGGAGGAGTTTTGGTTTTGTTTTGTTTTTTACTGAGCCAAGCTTCAAAAGATACAAAGTAACAAATTATGGATGTGCCCTAAGGAAATAAATATATGTAATATGTGTTTAAAAAACCTCAAACCTATAAAATCAAAATTCACTATAAAAATCAGAAACTCTTTAAATAGATTATTTGCTTCTTTTTTAAAAAAAATCGTTATTACTGTACAGTTTCACAGAATTTTCTCAGCATGAGAATTGAGAAAGGAAAATAAGACAAGGAAATGGTATTATATAGACATATGTATATGTCTGTATGTATGTAATGTATAAACATTATAGAGTTTATTTGATTGGAACTATTATAAAGAGTAATACATTTATAATGGTGTGGAACAGAAATACTTCTGTCTACTTTGAAATTGGAGTGCTTGTTATAATACATGCGAGAGAGTATATCCCTGCCTGTTTAGAGTAAAAAGATTTGGCTATGGTATCTTAATAACAAACTGGCACAAATGGTAGTGATTTAATGCATGGAAGTTTATTACATGAATTTGAACTAAAAACAGGACTCACACTTTCAATATCAGTCTTTGAAACAACTTCAGGTATTGGGAGATTTTTCGACAGCAGTTCAAAAAAAGAAAATCAGTTTTGATGTTTTTCTAAGGTGTGTGCAGTAGTTCAAACAAGAATCAGTTTGAGAATCCCATTATCTGTGTTATACAGGAATCATCTGGTTTTGGAATCTAAACATCTATATAGCTTATTTCTAAATTAACCTGTTGTTCTGTACTTAAATGTAATGGGGAAGTTCAGTGCAGTGTATTTTTGTTTGTAACGGATACTGGATCACAGTATCATAGGACAGCTCAGGCTGGAAGGGACCTTAGGAGGTCTCTAGTCCAACCTCCTGCTCAACCAGGGTCAGCTGCTGCTCAGGGATTTTCCAGTCAGGTCTTGAAAACCTCTAAGGATGGAGATGCCACAACCACTCTGTACAACCTTTGGCACTACTTGACTGCCTTTGCAGTGAAAAAGTTTTCTTTTATATCCAGCCTGAAATGCTTTCATTTGCACTTAAGCCTGATGTCCCTCACCATCCGCCATGTCCACTGCGAAATGCCTGGCTCCTCTCGCCCTCCCCGTAAGTATTGGCAGGCTGTTCTTAAGAACACACCCCAAATCCACCTCCTTTCCAGGCTGAACTAGCTCCAGTCCTGCAGCCTCTGCTCATAGGGCAAGTGCTCTGGCCCCTGACCATCTTGGATAGTCCTTTGCTGAACTCCTTGAGCTGACCAGTATCTTTCCTGAGTTGGTGAACCCAAAACTGGACACAGCATCTAGATGTTGTCTCCCAGGGCTGAGCATGGGTGGATGATCGTTCCTCTTGATCTACTGGCTGTGCTCCTGTGAATATTGCCCATGATGCCGTTGTGCAGGGGCACACTGTGAGCTCATGTTCAGTTCATTGCCCAACAAGACCCCATGGCCCCAGGCTTTGTCTATGTGCAATTTCACAAGGTTCCTGTTGGCCCAATCCTCCAGCCCATCTAGGTCCCTTTGGGTGGCAGCCCTGCCTGCAAGTGCATCAACTGGCCCCCCTAAGTTTGCTGTCATCTCCACAGTTGACAAGAGACCACTCCGACACTTCCCCCAGGTAACTGGTAGAGATTTTAAACAGGCAGGTCCTATGATAGACCGCTGTGGTGCTCCAGTTGTTATCAACCTCCAAGACACAGTACAACTCATTAACCACTACCATCTGAGGCCAACCATCCAGCCAGTTTTTGTACCCATTTAGTTATTTTTAATTTTTTACTAGTATATTTTGAAGAGAACAACTTTCTTGGATAACCACTGGATCTACCATTACTGCTGTCAAATGAGAGAATGTTGCCAAAGTATATTTTAAAAATTACTTTTATGTGTGCTTTTTAACAACTTCTATATTATTCAAAATTGACTGTTCTAATTTCAGTAGACAATTCTCAAGTTTGTAATCTTGTCATCTGGTTACTTCTGATGAAGTGCCTTATGAAATCAGGAACAGTATCCTAAAATGGCTTATAAATACTGTAAAGTGCACAGGAATTTTTGGCAAGCTTCATAAGCTATATAAACAGGACACTTGAGGATTGCAAAATTCTTTTTTCTTTTCATTCTGTTGAACATAAACTGTGTTCAAAATATTTCAGCATGGACTAAATATGACACTTCAGAAGTTCAAGCCCAAGCGAGGGTGTGGGGAAGCTCCATTTTGCTTTTACTAAGATATTAACCTGAGAACAGATACATTCTATAACAGTCAACAGCACAAAGGTGGGAGGGGAAAATAAGTAGTTTTAGACATGTATGTGATTAAACCAGGTTGAAGCTATTTTTACAAAACCAAGCCCCTCTGTGTCATTGGTGTTTCAAGATTTGTTATCAGTCTAAAAACCAAATTCTTTAGCTCAAGCAGAAGTTATGGATATGGTATACAAACTCCTTGGCAGAACCTGAAAACCTGTAAGTTCTGGAGGTCGGAACAGATGGTTATAATTGTCCTGGGTTTAAAATGGATGAATAAATCTTCAACTGTATTCCTTTTCCGCTATTTTACAAGCAGGAAACTAAAATATAAAATAGAAATTAAAAGTATTAATCAGCTAGACCAAATCCTTTTGGTTTCCTCATTACTCCTTTCTGGCTTCTTCTGAAGTGTTTAGCTTAAGTTTATCTGCATTAACTCCAATCTAACAAAACTTCTTGAAACCAGACCTTAGGAAGACAGAATGTGGCAAGTTTTTAGTGAACCTCCAAGAGACACAAAACACAAGAAACCTACAAATATTTGCAAATGTAAATTCCAGCATCTTGATTTGTGTGTTAGAATAAAATGTAAATCAGAGATGGAATCCATTTCATATGGATGGAATTTCTTTTAGTGTGTGAAAGCAATGAAGAACTGTTCTTGCTCTGAGGGAGAAGTAATGGAAATGTTTGCAAATTCGATGATTCTCTGTTGCAAAGAACCAAATGATAGTATATTTTTACAATTTCTGTTTTGTATCTGTTAAAACGTAACCCTATCACCCAAATGTAGTCTCCAGCTAAGGACTGTGTTATATTATCATTAAGAAATTGCATGGCTAAAGCAGCTTTCCTTGTTCTCGTCAGTGAGTGTTTTCCTTATCAAGTTATAAGCCCTGACCTACTGGTATCCAGATACAAACTTCAGACTGTATATGTGCACAGTCTCAGTGATTTCAGTCAGACCTGTGTCCAGTGTTATATTGAATATTTAAATAATGAGCTGAATTTATGCCTTCAGGACGTATCATCATATAGGCAAACTAAAATCCTAGGGGCGAGGAAGAAGGGGAGTATTTCAATTTTCGTTTAAATTTTTTTTCAGTATGGCTTCCAGTGCTGTCACCTGTTTTGTCCTTTTGAGGTTGCTAAAGGAATTTTTATCTTGTACAGAGTAAACATCTTGTAAATCTGAATAAATCTTACAGATCCATAGCCAAATGTTTTGGCTAAATGCTCATTTTTAGAACAGTAAAGAAGACATTCCATGCAGCTGTAATGTTTTCCTGCAGAATTTTGTTTCTTGCATTTTATTCAGAATGCAAGAAATATACTGGGCTTTCTGACATGCACCATCTCAAACTAGTCTGAAGCTGATGGGTTCGTCAGGCAGCGTTGTATTTGTGGGGGTGATTTCACATCTTCCAATATGATAGTGCAATGTGCATTCACAGCCGAGACGGCCAACCGTAAGCCTTGGCTGCATCGAAAGAAGCATGGCCAGCACATCAAAGGAGGTGATTCTGCCCCTCTACTCCGCTCTGGTGAGACCCCCCCTGGAGTACTGCGTCCAGCTCTGGAGCCCTCAGCACAGGAAAGACGTGGAACTGTTGGAGCAGGTCCAGAGGAGGGCCACAAAAATGATCAGAGGGATGGAACACCTCTCCTGTGAGGAAAGGCTGAGAGAGTTGGGGTTGTTCAGCCTGGAGAAGAGAAGGCTCTGGGGAGACCTTATTGCAGCCTTTCAGTACTTAAAGGGGGCTTATAAGAAGAGATGGAGACAGACTTTTTAGTGGGACCTGTTGCAATAGGACAAAGGGGAATGGTTTTAAACTAAAAGAGGGTAGATTCAGACTAGGTATAAGAAAGAAATTTTTACGACGAGGGTGGTGAAACACTGGCACAGGTTGCCCGGAGAGGTGGTAGGTGCCCCATCCCTGGAAACAGTCAAGGTCAGGTGGGACGGGGCTCTGAACAACCTGATCTAGTTGAAGACGTCCCTGCTCACTGCAGGGGGTGTTGGACTAGAAGACCTTTAAAGGTCCGTTTCAATCCAAACTGTTCTATGATTCTATGATGGTTGGGTCTGATGTTTTAGAGAGTTCTATTTTTGGCTTGTTACAGTTAACACTTGTATGCTGCCTTTGGGCCAGATTAATCATTGGGTTGATATTGGGTTTCATTTCTGTGGTGAGGACATGTTAATTCATTTGTCAATTAAAGGAGCAAATCCAAACTGTGCTTTTATTGTCTGGATCAGTTCCCTGGAAAACATTAAAATATAAGTTATGTTGATTTTCTTTAGTTGAATTTAAGTAAAATGAAGGTTTTTCATTTTGTGGCTCTAGCTATAAGCTTAACGCCACCTCAATTTTTGATGTAGCTTTTGCGTATATATATTATTCGCAGTACAGGATTACCACTTCAACATCCATATTCCTGTTGGAATCTGAAGTGTCCGTTAAACATCACATTGGGCAGATTATTAAGACTTCCTACTGTCATTTGAAAAATAAAACCATACTTTGTCCGTATTTATCCTTGTCTGTTTATGAGAAGCTGGCTCAGGGTTTTATCTCTTCCAAGCTAGACAACTATAATGCTTTGCTCACTGGCCTGCCAAGTGGTCTCATTACCAGGCTTGAGCAAAACTCTTTTGCCAGTGAAGTATATCTTGCAAAAAAAGACAGCATATCTCCCTAATCCTAGCGTTGCTGCATTGGCTACTCAGAAACAAAGGATTGAAGTGAAGTTGACCTTTCAGCCCATTCATGGTCAAGGTCCTGAATATATCTCCTGATTTAATTTTGAGATATATCGCTTCCAGGCCTCTATGCTCTTCAGTGCCCTCTTAGTGCAAGTTCCAATTATGAAAATACAAACCTTGCGTGATGGAGGATTTTACCATTATGCCCAACAGCTAAGGAATAATCTGCCTGTCTCAGTTTAGGAAGCTCATGCTCTTTGCTTAAATCTCCTCTTCTGAAGATTCGCTTGTCTGTCTTTTTCCTTTTTTAGTGAGTAACATTTTATACACCGTAACTCAGTCATTTGGGGACTGTAGTATATTCTGTGCTGCTATGCAGAATGAAGTTGTAATTGTAGTTTTAAGTAGAACTACTTAAGAATTTTTTTAGTTGTTTTGAAAAAAAACTTTTAAAAATAAATTATTATTTTTGTCAAAAGACAAAGCAGTTAATAGGAAAAGATTCTTAGATTTAGGAGAAGGGAGCAATGGGGAGTGCCTCAAGATTACTGCACTCTCCGGTATCCAATAATTGGTCGCTTATATGGATTTGGAAAGCTCAGAGTCAAACTTAGCTAACTTCCCTTTACTGAAATATTTTAATTATCAAGCTGTTGGCTACTCTGGAGTGAGGCTTTCTAAGTCACTTCTACGATGAATGTGTTGTTCATATAACTAAGGTTAATTGATGCTTGGACCTGAAATCAGATCTGATACATCTTGCTATAGACCATATGCTATTCTAGAGTAAATATCTGTATCTTACCTCCACCTTTTGTTATACTGTCAGAGAAAACTGAAAAAATTCTAGTTTTCATCTCAGCATGGAAGGAGCAAAATTTTTTAATTGCTTGTTGGAAGTTACAGGTACTCCATTTTCATATAAAAAGACCAATTTACTTTTATTAACCAGTGGTCCTTTGCAGAAAAAGTGTATCGTTTTACTGTTTAAATTAAACACTAGAAATTAAATTGTTAATGTTAAAATATTTTAACTCCTCCAAAGTGGAGGAGTGTCATGGTCAAAGGAAAAAAAAAGACTTTTGTAGCAACCTTCCAAATGGATAGAGAGAGGGTAAGATGACATTTCTTAGAGACAGAGAAAAGGGGGCTGTAGTAATAGAGACACAAAATGATGCCAACCTGGATGAGACTTTTAGCTGTTTGGATCTTGAAGATCTCAAGAATGGGCAAGATTTAGGTATAAGCCAAATGTGACAGCTTATAAAAAGACATGCTGAAGCAGCTATTAGAGAGGCAGAGGAAGAATTAGGGTGATGCACTAATGGAAAAAGTGAGAGGGTGAAAAGGAAGAGAAAGCTTTGGAAAAAGAATATGGTCAGTGTTGAAGAGAAAGTAAAGTGTGGAGATAGACTGCTGACTGTGGAAGGATTAGAGATTCTGGTGAGGAGAATTATAGCGAGTGCGATTGTGGAAGTCAAATGGATATTGTCTAGGTGGGTGAGAAACTCAAATGGCAATTTTAAATTACGTATTGCATACTTTGAGAGGAATGAGAGATGGGGTGATAGGTGGAAGGGCTAAGGGAGTAACTGTGAAGTTGTCTTATGGCATCAAGGTGACTGCAAAGGACAGATGTAAGAACACTAGGCATTTTTGCCAATAAGCGTATGTTGTATTACAAATAGAGCAAACTATAGTAAGTCCTGAACAGTTTGATGCATCACATAGTAAACAAGCTGCGAGTTCAGCAGAACTGAGCAGGTCACTGGGCAGGTTTGGTGGGAGAGATGGGGGGTGACAGATGGTTCTTCTCCCTCCTCCCAGGGGGTGCTGCTTGTCTTGGCAGGATTCGTGCTGTGCTACCTATGACAGCAGGACCTGCTAGTGTCTACATGCTAGGCCTTGTCAGGGTATGTGTATTTGGCAACACAATGGCCAAGTCTTGCCGGTTATGTAGCAGTTCGTTTTTATCAACAATGGTTTCATTTCAACAACCTATTAATAGCCTTAGATACACTGCATAGCAGCAACAGGTTCTGTGCAGCTGCAGCTAGTACCAAAGCAAAGAGTTTAAAAGATTATGCAGTGCCCAGGTTTATGCAATGACAGAGAGTAAGACATAGCTCTGTGTTAGTCTTAGCAGACCTACAGGAAGGCTTCCGCAGTATCAAAACTTTTTTGGCAGTTGACGTTTATTTATTTATATGTATAATATTTTTTTGGTAGGAAAAAGACATGGTTTTCTATTGTGTCAGAAAAGAAAGGAAGGAGTGTAAGATTATGGAGAAGAAAAAGAGAGGCCTTTTCAGTGATGTCTCTGCTTCTGTTAAACTTGGTTGGCTGATATTTATGTGGAACTTCCATGGTCGTTTTGTTTTATATGCTAATGTGAAATCAAATTCCATGCTGGGTGGTAGTGATTGGTTAGGATTTTTTTCTAGAAGTTAGTAATTATTTGTGAAATAAATAGCAGTTGTTATCCTTTCGCTAGAGAAGGCAAGAGTGGAGGAGGAAATGAGATATTGTTAAATGGAAATGTATGTGGTTCTTCAAAATGACTGAAAATATTACCCTCAAAGAATATACTATAGTATATATATACTATAGTATATATAAACACCATTAGTGCATAAAAATACGGCTTAATGTAAAAAGTTTTATCAACATAGTATTTTCCTTTCACCTGAGCTTCTAACAGGTTAATTTCTTACTTCTTCCCTTGTGGATTACAAATAAAATATTGTAACATAGGAGGTATAAGCAGTCTTTTGTCAGACAACTGAATGCAAAGTTTCTGCCAATTAAAACAATGTGTATAGTTTATATAAACTCATCCACTTCAAGTTACAGATATTTAAGGCAGATTTGAAATGTTAAGTTATTGCAGAAAGCTTTGTGTGTATTGCATATATAAAATAAATTGAACGTAGTAGTTCTATAAGATGAAGTTGTTCTCAGTTTATTTTTGCAATAATTGACCATTTGGGGAATCCAGGTCATATTATAACTTTTTTTTTAAGCAAAAAAAGGCGGCGCTGATTCTTCTGTTGTTTCACTGTTCAAAGTGCAGCTATAATGAAAAGAAGTGTTCCGGTATTTTAAAGGAAAGGTTGTAGAGAAAGGGGTTGATCTCATTGTCAGTCCTGTTGTATGTGACATGTTGGAGAACTGACCTTTTGAGCTCGTTCACAACACTTCATCTTCCCTTCTGAAACTATGACTTTTTCCAGTAGTTTTCTTTAACTTTTCTGCCCTTGCCCAAGTAGATGTTTGTACAATGCTTTGTTTTTGCATACCGAAAACTTCAAGCAAGCAATTCAGACTTTTTTTTTCCCCCCTCCATATGATTTCCTAAGCCATGTGATACATTTTCAGGAATACCTTTGCAATGCAGTTTAAAAACCAGCCAAACAAAACCCCCAGAACATCGACCTGAAAACACATATA
>NW_009226745.1:1527-2175 GCF_000690835.1 Fulmarus glacialis | reverse complement strand
CTTCACGCCTTTATTTTTCTTTGACCTCATACTTCATGGTTTTCATTCATTGTAGTATCATCGGACAGCAATCAAATAAATGAGGCCTATCAGAGCACAAGCGCCTATTTAAATTAAAGGAAAGCATTTAAGAGTTTTTAGATGCTAATACTTTGTTCAGATGTTAGCAAATGACTTGCACACATGTAGGCAAAGAAGAACAGTACATGCTTTTGGTAATACGTGATCTGGGCAGCACAAAAAAGAAAGGAAGCTTGGAAAGCGTAGTGGTGTGTTTCTGGCAATATTTTGCTCCACACAGTGCTGCCAGAGCAAGAACAGTAGCGGACATTGTCTAAAGCGTCTCTGACCATCCTCTGAACTCTTGGACCACCCTATGGATGGATGGTTGCCGGCACATTTCTTTCGGGGGAAGAGTCTCTTCCTCTGCTGTTGCATTTTGGCTGCCTTGTCCTTAATCAGAGTGTGTTTCTTTTTGAGGTGTTAATCTCTCTGCTTCTCCCACAGATGTTGTCATTTGCACTGTAGGCACTCACCGAATTCCTCTGTCCTTCAGGGTGCAACTTCCACTTCAGATTTCAGTCTTATTTTCGCTTGGCTTACAAAAATAAGTCAGAATGTAATTCATAAATCCAGGAAACCTTCTGA
>NW_009226745.1:0-1509 GCF_000690835.1 Fulmarus glacialis | reverse complement strand
AGCAGGAATTAAAACCTTTCACTTTCCTGATAGCGTAGGTTTTTTCATTTCCTGGTTTGCAAGAGCAGAGAAATGAGAAGGAGGTCCAGGGAAGCCGAGCAGAGCACGGGACAAAAGTGCTAAAGAGAGCGAGACACCTTAAAAGCTGCTAGGAGCAGCTGCATTTTGAACTTGATGAAGGAAATAGAAAAAGCTACTGACTAAGGCCAAATGCAGCCTGAAACTCCAGAAGTGACCTGCTGTAAACCCACTCAGCAAGCTAGCGATCTCTGGGTGTTTAATGCTGACATGCTCTGGGGTATGTGGAGAACAGCCAAGCAGCACGATGGCTGTACGCTAAGAAAATAAGCAAGTTCTCATGTATTTTTTGCTGTTTTGCGTGTCACTGGAGTGTAGTCAATAGGGGTAAAGCATGTGGCTCTACTGCGCTGTTGAAACTGTAGTTAGATAACCGCTGGCACTGATAGCAACTCATTATTTCTAGGTGTAAGGGTGTGAATCAGGTGGTTAAAACAAATGAGAGGTTTTTTGAAACAGATCATAAAATGCTTCATGTAATGCTAAAACCTGCTTTCATTGGCTGATACTACATATTCCTGAGGCCTTTGCCTTCATATCATCAGTTTTGGTATGTCAACGATAGCTGAGAAGTGTTCCTGGTTTTATAAATGGTCTGGAAAATATTTCCTTCTTACAGAAAGTAGCAGACAAGCGGTGGTTTTCTCACATCTCTAATTTTCACAACTGCATGCGTCTCAGCCCAGTCCATTGGTACTCTACCTGACAATGACAAGTTCCAGTGCGTGGTCTACTTTAAATATATAGGATCCAGAATATTTTTTAAATAGACTTTTTTCTTTTAATGAATAGCAAATAACACTAAAATATTTTTTTTTAAATAGATGAAAGTACTGCAGACAAAAAGGAGATTTGCTTCATAGGTTCTCAATAAAATATAGTCATGGTTCTTATGTAGACATGGCATGATGTGTACATTATAGCATACCATACTTTTTCAGGTAAGGTAGAGGGGGTGCTTTTGCAGACATAGTTTGTGTGATGCTGCAGAAGACTAAGGATTTCATTCTGTCCTCTTTATATCCTGAGTGAATTAAACTTGTGAGAAAGAAGGGGACACATAATAGGGCTCTCTTGGGCAGAGCTTGGCAGAAGGTATAGTGGCCTTGGAAACTTCAGGAGGTATTCTTTGATTCCTTCAAAACTGCAGTTGTGTGGTGGTTTAAAAAAAAAGTTACATAATACGGTTTCTGTGACATAAATAAGCTTGTTTGCTTTTCGCCTCTGAATAAATAATACATTCCCAGTCTTACATTTCCTGTAACAAAGTGAAATGTGAATAGCAATATAAAGTCCCAAACATTTTGATCCCTTTATATTTTTTTTCCTTGCCTTTCTTAGTGCTTACTCGATGCTAAGAGACTAATACCAAGTGGAATTGAACACCTGCAGCTCTCACTTCGAGTTATGCTGTATATTGAAGATGAAGGG
>NW_009226744.1:16636-29791 GCF_000690835.1 Fulmarus glacialis | reverse complement strand
CCCCCCCGCCTCTTCTTTGTGTTTTGTTTGGAAATAGCATCTACATTTTCATTAACTAGACAATATTCATGCACTGCATAGGAAGACCAACCATCTCTGACAGACAACAACTGTTCCCCAGGAAATGGAAAGAGCACACTATATACATCTTATGCTTTTTATCTAAACATAGCCAAAGCACTAGCTTTAGGGTTTAGATAGGTTCTATAAGTATAAGGGCACTGGAATTATAAAGCAGTTCTGATACTCTCCTGTTTTAACTTTTCCCCACTTTTGGACTATGTAGAATATATAAGTATTAAATGACTAGTATTCAAGTCACAGAGGGAGATAGTTACATGGACACAGCATAGAAATCTGCCGAACATATTGGAAACTAAATGTAAGGAATTTTAAAGACAATATATAATTTTAGGGCAAGTGAAAGAATTGTGTTGCATAGAAATAAAAATAACTGGCCAGTTCCTCAAAAGGCAAAGCTGCATTGAATAACGGAATTACACCAGCAGAGTATCTATCCTTTTGTATCACATTTTGCATGCAACATTTGCAAACTGGAAATTTTCCCAAAGAAAAATGTCAACTAAATTTTTTTCTTAAATGAAAGTGTGAATGAAGCTTCCTTGATGGGTACTGCTCAGAGAGCACCATGGGTACAGCTCCCTGACAGCGTGGGAGAGCAGTTTTTCATTTTAGCTCATCAAAATACTCTCTGTAGGGAGCCGTTCTATTCCTGAGTATGGCAGCACTGTGGGAAGGAAAAGAGGTAGTGAATGAGACAGGGAAAAAGAGGAAAAATAAATAAAGCTGATTATGGTGGGGTAGAAGTGTTTCATTCAAGCAGATCACAAAGCTTTTTTATTCAGCAGCTGTTCACTGAGGTGTAGAAAGCTGTAAGACTGCAAGGTCTCTTAGCCTGGAAAATGGTTGGAGAAAAGTTGGACATACTGTATCAGCAAATGTTTAGTCAAAAGCAGAAGTTTCTTCCATACTTTTTAATACGTATATATATATGTGCATAAATAAAATGACCCAACAGCACTTTTTCAGTTAAATTATGGTACATAAAACTGACTGTTTCACTGGAAAAAAGTCTATGTGTCTCCTCCTTGATATGCTTCCTCAGCCTGTCCTGAGAAACAACTAATGAGACAAATCCCTCTGGTAATCATGGCAATCATTTCACACTGGGAACAGAGCACAAGGCTGCTCAGATCATAGCAAGAGGGCAGATTTTTCTCCCCACAATTTCAAACGTTTCAGGGCATCATGAGAAGTACTGAAATATTCGATACCACTTACAAAAATATAAATGTTCAGGATAGACAAAACTTTTCCCCACCTACAGGTATGCCTTCCAACTTATTCCCTCATTACTGATTACAAACACACCTACTACAATTCATTTTTTGAAGATGTCTTCCAAAGACAGAAAATTTCCATTGAGATGTACTCATCCTCCTTTTCAAAGTAAACCGATGCTTGACACATGATCATACAAGGTACAATGTGCATCGGAAACAGAAATCTGAGAAGGAAACGGAGAAAATCAAAGTAACGCTGACCAGAAAGACAAGACCAGGGCTCTGCTCTACCACATCTGGCCCAGCCGTGGCACAGACAGTCACCAGCAGGGGACGCAGCCCACTTTTATTTGTCTGAAGAACAGTTTTTCTGCTTTTTAAAGCTGGGTTTGCAGGCATGGTTACCTAAATAATTTGCAAATAAGAAGACTTCACAGCAGTTCTGAAGACGAGACTGTGGTGCTGATATGGATGTTCACAGCTCTCAGGAGTGTCGTGAGAATTATGCACCTATTAGTAAGGGATGAATTTGTGCCCTAGGAATTTAAGATTAGAGCCATACCAGGCAATAACCTTACCTTAACGCATCGAACTCTATTCCCAACAAACCGTATTAGCCTGCTACTCCGGTATCTGTTGCTGTCTGACTCAAAAAACACCTGACCACCCTGTGGGGTAATGAGCGAACTTGCTTGGATCTGAAGGTGACCCCTGCAGTGCTGACGCTGCGTTTCGAATCGGCGACATTTCAGTGACTCCAGTGGGAATCAGTGGGTTGTGGCAAGGACCTAAAAACATTACGGCTGAAGATGGGCCGGCCTGCTGGTGGAGGCGGGTAGGAAGGCCGTGATGTTGAATGCGCCATCGTGATGGAGCCCCAGAACGGGCCTTTTCCGGTCATGCTGAAACCTTCACACCAACACAGTTTCGTTTGTTTCCACCACTTTCTCACAACACGAACGCATTCCCCTCCCCCCGCCCTCCTTCCTGAACGTTTTGACAAAAGGAACAGCAAAATAAATAAATAAACACTTAGCCTCTGCTTCGGGGAAGCCGCCTCTCCAGGTTTCTGCCTTGGCGGTGACCCAGCTGGAGCTCGTAGGCATTAGTTTTCACGGCAAATGGTGGGTGCAGAGGGGGCTGGTGGCTCCCCGGCCCTGGTGGCAGGCTCCAGGCTCGACTGTCTCTCTCAGCCGGCCGCCCCCGGCTGTCATTGCACCAGGCCCGAGCCGTAGCTGAAGGCGTAGCTGCTGGCCAGCGAGAGGGACTGCTGGTGCTCCTCGCCCTGCTCCGAGGGGTAGCTGGGAAACGTCTGCGCCCGGGACACCTTCGCCGAGCCGAGGCTGTGACCTGTGAGGGGGGGACATGGACACAAAGGATGTAACTGGGCTTTAATTTAATTTTAATTTACTTGAGGCCTTTCGCCATGGATGTGGACTCTGACAGGCTGACATTGTACTGTCCTGTGGTGCCAGGGTGCCCGGGAAACTGACGTGCCACATCGGGCCTTGCTGGGGCTGCAGAGGAGGGTTTTGCCTGTGCCTGAGGCAGGAGATCCCGGACCCAACACAGGCATAATTTAGGGGCAGAATTTTTTCTTTTTTTTAAAAATTTCAGAATATCATATCTATATATTTCCTACTCTATAAATCTCAGTTATATTTGTTAGTTAGAGCTGATGAAGTACTAATGCATTTCTTATTTATCTAAAGCACTGCTTAAGTGGTGGAAGTAATGCCAGCAGTTTCAAAGGGATTTGCCACACAAACGCCACTTCCTGTACTTACTGTGTTTCAAATAGAAGGCCAGTTTGTCAGGTAAACACAGCATCATTGTCATTTCAAAATGAACTGGAGGTGGTATACGGCTATGTGGCAGAATACTGATTGGGAAAAAGATGTGTCAGATCTTTCCTCAGACAGGCTTATTAAACTTATATAAACATGGCTTGTTCACTTGCAACCAGCGAGATGGGAAACCATGTGTGAAGAGCTATTGAAAAGCCAATGACCAAACTTAGAAGATGACTCCTATGGCCTGATTCTGTATCCCGATCATTTGCCTATCTCAAAATTCCCTTCTGAAATTGAGACTTAATTAGTCACAAAAAGTTAAGTTCCAAAATGCGTATCTTCATGCAACGTATATTCTCCATTTTTTGGAAATGTATATTGAAGCCTGGATTTAAAATGGTTTTGGATAATGCTTTTAAAAATATCTTTAATACATGTATTATATGTAGAAATGCAAAATCTTATTTTTCCTTCAACCACAGAGCTATTAAAGAATAGCTGTAACAGAGTATAAACTCAACCGCTGAAGAACTCAGCTCAGCTAGCAGCTTTCTAGACTGCCCCAGTAGTGCTGGAACCAAGAATGATGTTGATTGGATTCGGCAAAACTTCATCCTAACATATTTGGAAAAGCTTGGCTATAACACGTTGCTGACTGCTTCATGAAAAAAATCTTGATCCCCCTGAAGATGAATCTATCAGAGCAATACTGGGACCAAGAGAGGAAAAAAAAAAAAAAAACAACTAAATGAAAAATAGAATAAAAGGTACATCTCAGTGACACTAGAGACAATAAAACTAGAGACTGAATTTCCAGAGGCACGTTAATGGTCATAAAAATCCCTTTCATAACATGACCAAGCAGGATGAATTTTGTATGTGTATTTTTACTATTCATTCATTGGGTTAAATTGACATTAGCTATCAAAACCTGACTGAGATGCCAGGTTTAAATGTTGTCTGCTTCAAGAAGCTTTTGCATCAAACTGAATTATGGCGGCTATGAGGTCTGAGCTGCAAAGCAAAAGCATGGATAATACATAGTTTGAGAATAGTCTTAAAAGTTTTATTGCTTTGACCAACATTTAACCATGATATTAAGTGAGGCCTTCATACATTTTTACTTTTATTTGGGATTTGCATCACAATTACAGTTAGATTTCTTTTTATTTAATGCAAACCTAAACACAGAAAGTAGCATGATTATAGGTTTTAATTTTGTGTTCCAAATCTGGCATTTTTCCTTCTAAGGATGTAAGGTCTTATTTTCTTTCTACCCAGAAGCTAGAATCATATATAATTTAAGGGCCATAGGGAACTGCTAATCTAGCCATGTGATTGGCTATGTAAAATTTTTCTCTTTCTTACCAATAAAGATAAATAAAATATGTCAAGGTACCATTTTCCTCCATTCTCTTTATGTATTTTATCCAAAAAATGTAAAACACACAAATAGTCCCTGTGACAATGAGCATCAGTAAAGACACTTGCCAACCAAGCGAGTTCCCTAAACTCAGGCCTATTTGTATCATTAAGGCAGTTTCTTAGAATATAGAAGATGAATTTGAACCTATTAAGGTTAAAAAGGAAATTAAATTCAGGTCTTCCATTTCCTGAAGGTATGCCTCAGCTGCTAGCACATCTCTTACTATTCTGTAAAAGAAAATTTGTAGCTGTTAAATCTCACAACAGGGCTGATTTTAACCATTTTGTAACCAAAGGGGTTAATGAGGATAAGTGACTTCTTCTTCCCTAACTGCTAGGATATGTAGTCAGAGGGAGAGAGAGAGTCTCAGATCCAAAAGATTAAAAGACACACTCAACAGAGCAAAGAGAGCTAAGACACCTGGTCAAAGTTCAAGCTGAACAGTATGACATCAATCTATGGAATAATAACAAAAAGAATAGACGACTTTGTTTCAAATGAAAAGAGAAAGCTATGGGTAACAGAGAATTTGTGAGTTTAGGAAAGAATGGCTCTATGCAATATGTTTACTTTCAACTTATATTTTTTTTAAAACAATGAACTTTATTAATATATTTAAATAAAACTAATCAAAAAATAATGGTGGCAAAATAATTAAATAGTCCAATGGTTCCAGGTTGGCTTATGACTTCTAAGTAGTACATTTCCAAAATTCAAGTTTTTGTCCAGCTTTTTTTTAAATTTAGTGTATCTCATACTGGAAATTCTAAATGATAATTGATTTTTTTATTTGCATTCCTACTAAATGTTATTTTAATACTCATACAGATGATCAGCCTTATGGAGTCTGGAGTCTTAGGTACAGTTACGTTTTATGTCAGCAGTAAGGATTTTGAAACTGAAGATACAGGAAAAATTTTTGCAGTAAAGAATTTTAAGTTCCACAGCTTTCTATATTTCCTGCTTCAATAGTATTTTCTATGGCATATTTGGATCTTAAAAGGTTAAGAGAGAAGAAGAAGAACGCTGTTTGTGGATTTTGCAGCTCTTTGGTACCACAGCTGTTTTCAAGAATACAAAACTAATTCTTCTCTACAGTTCTTCTGAAGTTAGCATAAGAGGAATTTGATTAACACACATTTTGTGACCTGAAGACACCAGTATAATCGGGGGAGTCTTTTCTTGTGCCTTACATATGAAATGTTTTGTTGATTTTTTTTTGTTTGTTTGTTTGTTTTTTCCTGTTCTAGGACAGGACCTTGGAAAGGTATTATTAAGCCTACTTTATCTGTTATTTAAATTTACTCTCAGGATCATAGAATGCAATGAAGCTGTAGTCCAAAGCTATTAGGTATGAATGATTCATCAAGATAATTTAATGTAACCTTGCAAATTACACCAAAATTAGATTTTTCCTGATCTTAATTATGTTGCAAGCAGAGGCAGTATACAGAAGGATCTTATTTCATGACATAGTGCTTATTTAAAACAATTCTTTAGAGGAAAAACCCAATGGTTTCCTAGTAACAACAGTGATTGATGTACATATAAGTAGATCGATCACAACTTCTAAGAGAAAACTTGCAGTACTCAGCTAAATGAAAAGAAAAAAAAAAAAAGAAAAAAAAAAAGTAAAAAAAAGAAAAGAGAAGAGATCATGCGATAAGCTTTACAAGCTCCCTTACTGCTGCCTCTTGGGAGATGTTTCTCTTCTTTTTGGATTCAGAATTCAAATTCTTAACCAGAAGGCAGGTGCTAAACCTTTTTCTTTTCTAAATGAAAAAAAGGTCACGCTTTTCTTTTCCAACACAAGAATTCAAGGGACTCTCACATCTGATATTCTTTGGTTAGAGCACTCATCTATGTAAAATTCCCCTCTGCCTGTGGGTAAGGTCTGACATTAGACTTTCTGTAATGGAAAAATCAGCTGAAAATGTTCCCTTTCTCCTCGCTGCCCACACTGCTGTTCACTGTCCCTCAGTTGTGCCATTGCGACTGAAAGGCTGCTTTGTAGACTGAAGCACTTTGGTCATCTGGTTTGCAAGAGCCCTACAAATCATTGTAGTGGCACAGCCGAGGAGCAGAAACAAGCAGCCAAGGGTAAGAGATGGCAGGGTTATTCTCAGACTGGCTTTGGTGCCAGATAGTTTGGGGAATGATGACTCGTGAGCAATATGCAACCAAATGCAGGTGAATGCCATCGCCACCAGACTGCTCACTTCTCTGATTCAGAATCACTTTTGAAACCCTGTGACTAAGCTTTCCTAATACAAGATCTAGTATAAATGTATATTTTTGCAGTGCAATGATTAAAAATTAATAGAACCAGAGACTCCTGTGTTTCAGCTTCTGTTGCAGGCCTTTTATGCACCTCATATTAGATAGTCATTAGGTAAAATAAAGCAGCAGACTTTTGCAGCTGCACAGCAAGCTTTCATCTGGGATTTCTTAACCTCTGAACAGATGACTTTGCAAACAAAATGATGTTCTGCTAATGCAGTTTTACTTTTCTAGGTAATAATAATAATAAACTTCATTTTTGAAAATAAAGTTTGGCATTTCCATTCCCAAGATTATGAGCACAAAATTGAAGTCATTAAATTAAAGCCAGTTGGATATCTTTATTAGTATTATGTTTCATATATTTGTACTTGGGAGTGCTCTGAGACTTCATGAGGACAAGAGCTCTGTGATTGCTATAGATGTTTCTATAAATGTTATAGAAAAACACGGTTGTTCAAAAGAAATTTCTATGAGTCAATCAGTGCAAGCTAAGACCGAATAAAGTGAATCACTTGTTGCATTGTAAAGCAATCTTTTCTTTCTAGAAATACTCATTGGAAAATTCTGTTGTTCACAATAAACAGAACAGTCTGGAAACCAGTGAAACAGAGACGATGAGGTTTTCTCCACAAAGGATGGTGCAAGGAGGTGGAAAAAAACCCAATTAGCTAACAGATGTTTCAGGAATGAAATGTTAGTAAGAAGGAATTAGTTGTATGTCGTTTCCTCATACAATTCTCACTGGACAACAAATGCGGCCCTTCAGCCAGAAAAGTTCACAAAACTAGTACCAGCCTTTAATCTAGATTTATGTTCTCTAAGGACTTTCCCAACAGCAGGGAAAGCTCCTATTTATACCAGAGGAAGCCCGCAGATTGTACCGAGGGAAGCATGCCTCAGGATGCTTCAACCTCTAATATTTCTTTGCAGCGTTTTTGTTAAGACACAGGACAAAACAGGAAAGGCACTGTAGCTATGCACTGAAAGCCCACTAGGGAAAATGAAACACTTACTGCAAGAAACTAAATTATTATGACTGCTTATTTCAGATGGAAGCTTTTATCCTCTAAGAGCTTTTGTTGCAAAGAAAGAGACTCCACATTTTATTCTGGATAAAGGAAATGTTCCTCAAAAAAACCCCTACTACAATCTCAAATCAGTTAAGTGGCTATTATTGCATCAAAAAGGATACTTTCATTTAAGGCAGAAAATAAATGATTGCTGTTATTCTGTTTATAAATTGATACTGGTTAAAATTCTGCCAACTCTCCGTATTGAATATACAGCGTCTTCTATTGAGCTGTTGATGACAAAGCAGCTTTTCCTTTTCTGCTGTTAGATGATTGGAATAACTAAAGCAAAGTTTCATAGCAGGACAAACTGCTACAAAGCAAAACATTTATTTTGCAGTAATGATGCAGTTGGATTGGAAGGGCATTAATCGGTACAGCAACTATTATGCTGTCACTCACAAAAAGATGCAATGGAAGGGAGCAGATGGAAACTGAAAAATAGCATAAACTACATTACAGCATATTGATTTCCATATATTTATTGAAAGTGAAACTGTGGGCCTGTTTCAGTTCCAAATAAAGAAATGCAAATTTTGCCTTGAATTTAACTAAGTTGGAATTAAAATTCCAGGGAGCACAGCTGGGCTCCAAATTTTATATTTTCTAAAATAATTTTGTATTTCATTTCATCAAATATTTATCTTTCTGAAGGGAAAATATCAGGAAACATAATGTTTGAGGCAGATTTTTAAGAAAATGGTTTAGTTTATTTATTAGGAAAAATTTTGAATAAAAATAATCTAAATCGATGATAAAACATATACAAAATATATTAAGAGAGTGAATGTAAAAAAAACCCCTCTTAACATCTTAAAATATTTCATTTTTACTCTCAATTAAAAAGGGTTTAAATTTTCTTTAGAATTTGAAATGAAATTAATGATTTTTTTTTTTTTTTTTTTTTTTTTCCAGCATCAAGATTAGTAAGTGAGTAGAATATACTTGTTACAGAACACTGTCACTTTCCAGAATTGGAAGACTATTATTTATCTTAAAAGTTTTTGGCATTGTCATCAGGTTCTCCTCTAGAAAAGAAGAATTTTTACGTGTGCATGCAGAAATGATTGCAGGATTGGCAGTTTAAAACCAGTAAATTTACAATACGTCAAATTTCTGAGTCTTAAGGAAAAGTTTTCAACATTCCAATTTTGGCACAAGAATGCTGGAGTTTTGTGAAGAGTACATTTACACATCAATATTTTGAAATAAATAAAATCCGTGTCCTTAGGGCTTTGCAATAGTGATAATTGTTTCAATACCTATGAATAATGTGAATTGCTTGTAAATATTATGTACAGAAAAAATGAGTGCTATTTCATGTGTATGCCTACCTAAAACTGCAAGGATTTAAAAGCAGTATCTTGAATCACGTAACTAAAATTAATGTATTGACTAAAGCTCAGGTTGGTTTAATTGCGGTTGTGTGTTTCCAGACAGTGTTTTTAAATATTTGCTCTCCTATTGCATTTAAACTGTATATTACCTACTTAGGCTATCACAAGCTGATGTAGCTCTTGCAGTAGAAATATCAGAACATCAGCCACATCTTTCTCAAAGATGAATAGGTTTACCTTGCCCTCTGCTTTTAATTGATTATCTTTTTCCATTGGGGATTTTTCCTAGTAATCCATCTTTTTATTCATAGTACCAGCTTTCCATGCCTCTGTGTGTTTATAAAGGGAGGAGACATATATAAACCTGCTACCTAACATCTCCACCTAGGAGATGGAAAAGAAAGTTACTTGCACATGTCTCATATCACCCAATAGGCTTTCCCCTTTCTGCCCACATTCCTGCAGCCAAAATATGATACGTATTTGGGAAAAATAATCTATTTTACATATTACATCTCTTTGATCTGTGTTCTTCTATTTGTGGTATCTAATTGTATGCCTGCATGCCTGAACTACAGGGAGATTAAATAAAAGAAAGTATCTGACTGGAGTAGCAATTTTTTTAGTTCTGTACTCCGAGGCAACATGCAGATAAAGACGGTAAGCTTGTACTTAGCTTTCTTATGTTGTCTTCTGTATACAGACTGCAGTGGTCCTTACAGAGATTAATTGATTTCATCTTTACAGCTTTTTACACATGTGCTAATGTTGCAATATGAAACCAGCCTCCTCTCTTCCTCTGCTCTGAGTCCAGCTCCTTAACTATGCCAACACAGTTGAAGGAGGCATAATCATGTTCTCACTTAACACAAAATTAGGCTAAGGTCCAACTGTGCTTCAGAACAAACAGAATTTTCCAGATGAAAACTCTCAGAAAGAAGGGTTTCTGAATTTGGTTTCACAGATTCTACAGAAGTGAAATTTTCTGCAGTGATACTTTGAATTTTTATTTCTATTGTAAAGTATTTATCAGGCAACCCTGATCTATGCTAGACCTGCACTGAGCAAGCAATTGGGATGAATCAATTCCAGAGCCATCTTCCAACCCAAACTATTCTGTGATATGATGGAATACTTTATTTTCAGCCATTTTGATTTGTGAGAGAAAACAAAAACTACTTTGTTTTAAATCAGTTAAAGAAAACATTCAGCTGTTCTTCCTGACTGGCACACTATATTAGGAGAGTTGTAGTTTTTTCTGAATCATTAAACAGGTGATACAATTTGTGTTTGTTAGAGAAGTGACTATGGTCAAGGATTTTGTTTTATAATGAAAGATACAGGCATCACAACCTTGAAGAAAGGCTTCTGAGAGGAAATGTGTGCAGTTTAATACTGAAATGTGTCAAAATGATCAACAAGTTACTTAAGACTCTAAATACAATCTTGGATGAGTGCCCTAACAAAGCCACCTGAAAAGGCTGAGTACTTTGTACAAGACAGCTGGCATCCCCAGCTTAATTTATCCTTTCAACCACAGACTCAGTCAACCAGAAACTAATATAAAACTTTTCCACATAAGTTGTATAAGTGAGGTTTAGTGTGAGAATAACAACTCTGTTCCTGAACTTTATGCCTGTCCAAAGTAAAGTAAAATTATTTCATTTACCACGGATGTAAACAAAGACTAAGCATTTTTATACAAAATGCAGGTAGTTTCATTTTCCTATTCAAGCTCAAAACTTAATGAGCTTTTTAAACAGAAACGTCATGAAACTGAGACATTCCGTGTTGGTAATACTAAGAAAAGAAAAAGATGATGGTAGAGGAGAAAATCGTACAAGTGACAATTTCTTTCACTTCAAGGAATATTTGAATTGGATAAGAATGCTGTCAAATGATAAGATGATGGCAAAATGCAGGAAACGAGAAGGAAAGAATGCTCTGATCCTAAGTACATATGGGAAAGGCTAAAGTGGGGGAAAGAGAAAACAGCTAAGGAAAACTCCAGTAAGAAAATTATTTTAGTCTTTACAGTACTTTGTGTCATGGGGACATAACAAACCAACAAAAGGAAATACTCAGAAAAATTACCCTGCTCCTGGAATGACTGAAAGGTGGGAAGAATATAAAGCTAGTAAAAAATGAAACAAATATGAAAGATAGATAAAATTATGTGGATTTGATTACTTTGTCTCATAGTAATGATTTTCTGCTGTATTTAAGTAGATAAAGCTACACACTTTGCTGTCATCTTTTGCTTTTAATTCCTATGTAGAGCAGCAAGTCATTATGAGAGTCAACTGACTGTTGATCTCTGTGCATAAATAGATTTCCAGTACAATTTTCTTTTACATCCTTGAAAATTACATCTACAAGAGCAATTTAAAATAGGTAGGTACACAATGTTATAATCTTTGTTTACCAATTTGTTAGCTCATCGTTCACTTTTCCCTTCCTTAAAATGTTTTTGTTACATTTTTATTACAGCCAAAATAAATTCCCAGTCAAAACATGGCTCTTATCAGATACCTTGTTAAAAAAAATCAAGTCCTGATTTAGCATGAAGCATCTTACTGAAAACTGCAATGCAAAAATGCAAATTTATACATTGCATATCACTTTGATGATATGGAATATCTCGCTGTTAAATATTTATTGCATTTCAAATCATGTTGAAATTTCTCCTTGGATACACTATTCCACAAAACACTATACATGCCTCATGCAATTCTACTGATACTACAGAGGTGAAGTGAAATAGTGAATTTCTAATTTCATATTAGAGTATCTAAAGCGAAATGAAGGAAAAAATTACTTACATTGACAAAAAGTGTATAAAGTGGAGATAGTATACTGCCTTTTGAAAATGGGATGCTACTGAAGGCTGATTGATCAGTACTGTTCAATATTGTTGCTCTTATAATTCTGCTGATCTTTAGTGTGGCCAATATTTCCTAGCCCAGTAGAATTTTCATTATAAATGCTCCATTCACAAAGATTTATAACTAGTCTATTAAAAAATTGTCATAAAATGAAACTCAGCATATAAGATCTGAAGCCAGAGAGCAAATTTGGTCTGACAGGATGGAGGGAATATGTTTTTCACCGCATTTTTATGTAAGTAAAATACAGCTTTGATGGAAAAAAAAATGAAAAGAAAAAAATTGGCAGGCAGTATAGTTTACATTGCTTGACATAGGAAAAGATGGGGACAAAGGATTTATACCACCCCAAACGGATACCTATTCTACAAATATTAATTTTAAAAGACAATTTTATCATGTGAGTGTAATGTGGGAACTAAACAAATATAAGTCTAAGACATTCAGGGTGAGAGTGGTAATACAGCTGAGCCCTTCCTTTGGCACTCAGCCAATTTTTTTGTACACCTGAAGAACCAGGGAAATAGGGACATCAATGGTAACAAAACTAACCCTTATCAAAAGCAAAAAAACCCAAACAAACAAGAAAGCAAACCAAAATCCAAAACCTATTTTACGCCTGTTTGGCTTTCACTGTGGAGTCAGATGTGTTCCACTTCTGGGCTGTTCAAAGAATTTAATGCCTGGCTGTTGAAAATGGTTATGAGGTGTAATTGGACCACACATTTTAGTATCAGCTGTGTCTTAGATTACCTTAGCAAATTTTTGCACTGCATTCTCACTCCCATTTGAGCTCTGCTAGTGCTCCTCACTGCACAAAAACAGCAAAATTCATCATCTGTTTTGATCGTATACTTCTACCTCTGTTACAGAACAAAGTCATCCCATTACTGTACTTTCCTATAGGTATTTAAAGACAAAATGCTGTTCAAACTGTAGGCAATGTCCTCCAAAGACATGAAAAATTCTTGGACTCTGGTAAAATGTCTTTTATTCAAGGAACATTGTATTTATGTTGTAAAATGGGGAATTAGTCTTGCTTATCTGTATTTTGCTG
>NW_009226744.1:4251-16605 GCF_000690835.1 Fulmarus glacialis | reverse complement strand
GGAAAGAGAAGGGTGGTTTGTGGGAGGTAAAAATGTAGTTCCCAGTTTAATTAAATGAGTTATTTAAACCAAGTAAAGATTTCGCATGATGTTTTTTACCTGCCACCAATGAACAAACTTCAGAAAAGATAATAGATCTCACATTAATATATGCAGGGATGAAACACAGCTTTTAGAACTTCTACCTTTCAAAAGCTCTTCTATTTCTTACTCATGCATTGAAAGCATTTATTAAACCATTTGTTATTCAGATTTAAGCTTTCTATGAAATAGCTTTCTATGAAAAAGTCCTTGGAAATATTCTTTAGAGGGCCTTTATTTCAAGCTACAACCAGATAGTAATAGTAAATGCCATATAAAAATGAAAATATTGCATTAGCTGACAATTAGCTCTCTGGCAATGATTAAGAAGCTTCCCCAAACACTTGAAGACACGAAGACACACCTTTCCAGCAGTTTTAAAGAAGAAAGGACAATGTTTTTTTTTTTAAACAGTTTGAAATTATACGCTTGTCTTAATTAATAAGACTTGAAACTGCAGGCATTTTATCTAAAATGTAAGGTTGCTTGACTTTCTTTTAAAAAGGACTTCACCTTTCACTATACCTGCTTAGAACAACTTAAAAGCATAGACTGTATTACTGAAAAACTGTAACTGCAAATTTAGGAATGCTTTGATACTTTCCCACTAAAATAACAAAGACAATCTGTTGAATGATATGCAGTCATTAAACACATTTGTAAATTAACGATGTTTCTTAGACTAAATGCGTCACTGGTGCTAACCCAATGAAACCATGATAGCTAATTTTAAAGTTAGAAAAGTATCACAAAAATATGCTTTCCTCTCATGGTGGAATTATAGAAAAAGTGTGTTTAAAAACTCTCCTTCTTCCTGCTATCATCTTTGCAGCAAAAGCTCATCTTATACACTTCTGGAAGTAGAAAACCAGCAGAGAGTTTTGAAAAGGAGCAGTAAACCAAATAAGCTTATACACACAAGAGAGAATCTTTTGGTTTAAATGATAGTATCATTATGTGTTTAATGTCTGTTTGTAAAATGAAGTTGTAAAGTTCTACCAGAAAAAGTAGTTATTGTTATTCTAGTAAAGAATTTTGCAGGATTCAGCTCAGATTTCTCACATTTAGCAGTTTATTCAGGATAACCCAGGCATGATTCACCAAAACAGAAATAAAATCCCTTGCCTATCTAAAATATCTCAGGGCTTAAACACAAAGACGAGTTATCATAGTATAAAAATTCATCTTTAATAGGAAAAATTGAGATCCATGTGGTAAAAATGATGTAACTTGAGCAAGGTTGGTATAAGTGTCTTAGTGGATCCCATCCAGAGCTAGCCTAACAGACTTGATGATAATTGCTGACATGGTAACAGATACCATTCCCGTCAGTGGCATTTAACTGAAGATCCTCCCATCTCCATGCTCTCTTCAGTGTCCAGAACTACTTTTTTTCTATGAATAAAGATTATATCAATTTTTAAAAGTTAATTTAGTTATGGCAGTTAAACACTTCACTTATTTTTAATTAGCCAAGTCTTCTCTTGAGATAAATTGATATGCATTGATCTGAATTGGGAATCAAATTCTATAATTTTCAGATAAGAAACATACACGCTGTACACAAAACATACGGAAATGGATTTTATGATAGCTAATTAAGGTATATTTGAGTTTGAAAAATTCTGTAATTATCAGGAAACTGTATAAACCTAATTTTGGGGACAGATACATTACATCTCCTGCACGTTTCCATGCCTTCTGAGGCATTTGGTAGTAGCCATTGCAAGTGGTTGAACAGTTTATTAGATGGATGTAGATCTAATCCAGTAGGAAAGTTCCTAGATTCCTTCCCAAAGCTTGGCTTCTGTGCAGCCACTGAAGGCACTGGGAACAAAGGAAAAGTTTCTATTTGTATTGACCTTAATAGCGCTTTGAGTTCTTTTGTTCCTTGCAGAGATTACATATATAAAATATGTGGAAATAAGGCAGTTCACAGAGACTAAACAAATTATTTTCCACTATAATTTATTCTTTATAATAAAGAAGTTCATTGATTTTTAGATTATATAAGTTTAATTGGAATAATATAGATGCCTAAAACATCAGTGAAGCACTCAGGGAAGTTAATCCATTTTTCATGACTCTATAAATAATTTATTCTAACTGTAAAAGCCTTCAATTACCCACTAGGAAATAAAAACCAATGGCTGTAATTCACTGAGGGGTGCAAGTGATGTTCTTTTGCTTTTTTTCCCCTGAAAGGGAATTCACTGTGATTCAGTGTGAATAAGCTGTGCCATTTGCATCAGACTTGTGTAAAGCTAGAGGAAATGAGCAGAAGTAAACCTTGAAAAGGTGTGTCAAACTGCTTGATCTGCTTGTGCCTGCAGATGGGAGGAGTCCCTTTTTCTTTACTCTCTTGGATGACAGAAGAAACAGCTTAAGCCAAAACATTTATTTCCTTCCCCCACCCAAATAAACAAAGAAATAAACAAATTGAATATCAAAACCAACAATAATAATAAGACACACTGGAATTACCACTCACATGTCTTCTCTCTGGAAATTTGTTATTAAACCTGTAAATATCCTGTCCTGTGTTTTGCCTTTTCTGTTCCTCAGCTCACTGAGGCTGTCTTTTTGCTGATATTCCTTTTGTGCACACTCAAATCACAGAAGCTGTAAAAGCAGCACAGCAGCAGTCCCTTCAACAGCTTTCTTTAATCCCAGCTGCCAGGAAGACAGTCCTGACAAACCTCAGTGCATTCTGGCAAATCAATTGACTGATCTGCTGAAAGCAGGAAGGGGTAGAGAACTATCATCTCTTAAGTGACGTTCATTCTGCCTCTCTCACTGCCTGTTAGTTCAGTGTTACTAAAGCAAGCTAGGAAATGAAAAAAAAAAAAAGAAAAGTGCCCATAGCATAAGGCAATAACCAGCAATGATATTCAGAACATGACATGTACAAAGTAATTATACTTCACACAGACATTTGGAGAAAAGTGTGTCTCACATTAAAGCAAGGTGCTTTCCTGATGGTGATTTTGCTATTGGCTTTGATTGGAAAAGAGCTGTAATGCAGCAGTTAAATTCATTATGAGTGTCTGTAGTCATAGTATACAGATAACAGATGACGAGGTGAACAAAGGTGAAGCTCACAGGCCGGTTGCATGTTAAAGATTATTGGTGTTGGGTACCAGTTTAGCTAAGAGCAAGATGGATGGCATGGAGCCATCAGCAGTAGAAGGGAAAGAAACGTAACATAAAGGACCCACTTCATAATTTCTGAATGAAATCTGGGGAATTTCTTGTGTATGGCTAGACCACCCAGTGCTCCAGTCATTTTCAGCTATTGGCAGCCACACGGCGGCAGGTGAAATTCAGAGCAGACTTTTGTGTATTGCTACTCAGAATACACTAGGACATAAAAGAGACTAAAACCAGCTTTGCCTTCTGCCACCATGGCTTGCTCCTTTTTGTGCTATTTCTACTCTCAGTGCCTATTATACCAGAACAGCGTATAATGTAGATGAATACAATATGAGATGGTATTCTTGAGTTATGGTACTGCTTCTTCACGAACACTGCAAAAATTATTAACTCTCGCGTAAATTTTCAGGTTTATTATACAGCTCTAAAAGGAGGGAAATAAATAATAGAATACAAGTACCTTTCCAGCAGGACAAAAATGGAAATTTAGAGAGCTGGAAATCAGCTGTGATTTAAAAGGATGTTAAAGTATAAATTTAGCAGAAATGACTCTGAAGGTACTGTATCTGATGAAACTTGACGACATACTTTTACATTAAGGCAAAATGGCAGCTTACAAAACTGTGCTGTATGAGTTACTGGCTCCAGGTTGCAAGCTTAAAGCCAAAATAAAATTAAACATATATATCCTCTATTTTAAGAGCATACTGAGGATAATTTTAAGGGGAAAAAATAACTAAAAATACCTAACAAAGCAATTTCATAAAATGAAGAAGAAAACAAATGGCTTTTTCCAGTTATTTTCAATTTCTCTCTTTATAGTCTCCTCCTCCCTGGAGAAATAATAATTAAAAAACAGTAATTGTGAGAACTTTTACTCATTGTTTGTTAAACAGAATAAAGCAGTACTGAGGAGTTCTTAGCTGAGTCCTCAAGCTGAGGTGTGAGATAACTCTCATAGAACAGCTATGCTATTAACAACAAAATATAAATAATTTATATCAAAAGAAGCACAAAACCGAAAATCTTTTATGTTATAGCTCACATCGGTGATTACTGCACCATCCTGATTACTCAGGACACTGATTCTTCATCATAAAATCACCATATTACATCCCATAGCTAGAATTGCAGTTAAAATAATTTTCTTTATATAGTCTTGCAGCTGCAGACGTGAGCACTACCAAGGCACAGAGGAAGGAGTATTATATCTTTCTTGGAGAACTTTGTCTCTCACAAGATGAGATCTTTGCATTCTTTTAAGATTTTATATTTTTCTTCATACATGTGAGATTGGTATCTAGGTAACAGTTAGTTACTTCTACTTTTGTTTCTTTATGACGGATATTTAATGAAATACAGGAATGTGTATAGAAGCCTCTAAAATAGCTCAGAAACTGATGTACTAGCTCAAAATGTCAGCCAGTGAATACTCAGCTTAACAATCCCTGGCTTCATAAATTCCCTTTGAAAGGCAAAACGAAATTAAACAAACATTTCAGCCTTTTTAAAGAGCTTCATGAGAACAATCATATGCTAAAAAAGGAACTTTTCTGGGACGTGGAATCTGTCTGTCCATTTGTGTTAGAGGATAATCAGGAACTGAATTTAAAAGACAACTGGGGAGCTATCTGAATTTTAGAGGATATTCAGACCTGCTGCTGAAGGCTTTGAGACCATATGCTTTACTCCTCTAAGTGTGTTTTTTAGAAGATATCCAGGGATTTCAGTAGAGGCAATGAGCAAGGGGAGATTGAATTTTTAAGTCTTTGGTAGAATGGCTAAGTAACAATGATTCAAGCAACTGGACCACCATGATACATTACAAAACCACCCTATTACTACTAAACTGTTACTTTAATAAGCAAAAATAAGGAAGCAGTAGCAGCAAGGAGAACACTGAAAAATGCAGTGCTACTGTTTCTACCAGCTAACTATTGTTCTTCTTAGTTTTAAAAATTAATTGCATTGAAGAAGCAGCAGAGATGTGCCACAATATCTTGAATTTCGTTTCCCTCAAAAGCAAAGGAATCTAATTTGAAAAGAAAAGAAAAGAAAAGAAGAAAAAAGAAGAGAAAAGAAGAGAAAAGAAAAGAAAAGAAAAGAAAAGAAAAAAGAAAAGAAAAGAGAAAAGAAAAGAAAAGAAAAGAAAAGAAAAAAGAAAAGAAAAGAGAAAAGAAAAGAAAAGAAAAGAAAAGAAAAAAGAAAAGAAAAGAGAAAAGAAAAGAAAAGAAAAGAAAAGAAAAAAGAAAAGAAAAGAGAAAAGAAAAGAAAAGAAAAGAAAAGAAAAAAGAAAAGAAAAGAGAAAAGAAAAGAAAAGAAAAGAAAAGAAAAAAGAAAAGAAAAGAGAAAAGAAAAGAAAAGAAAAGAAAAGAAAAAAGAAAAGAAAAGAGAAAAGAAAAGAAAAGAAAAGAAAAGAAAAAAGAAAAGAAAAGAGAAAAGAAAAGAAAAGAAAAGAAAAGAAAAAAGAAAAGAAAAGAGAAAAGAAAAGAAAAGAAAAGAAAAGAAAAAAGAAAAGAAAAGCTGTATAGCACATTTTTTTCTTTTTACATACTTGAGTCATGCAAAAGAAAAAAATCTGATGTAGGTGCTTGGATGACAGCACTTTTGCAAGAACTGGGGTGGAAGAAAAGGAAGTATTATCTTAGTATTTTAACTCTGAATTAAGTAAAGGAGGCAAATAGCATTCTTCACTAAGTTTAAGAACATAGGCATGATTTGAAAGAAAGCATTTCCTCCCTTCCTCAGAATAGGATGTCATTTTCAGTTCATTGAATATCACCCTTTATATCTACTGTAGTCACTTGTGTGATTTTGCACAAAATCCATCCTTTTCAGTTCTTTTAATGTCCCATTTTTGCCTAACAAGAACCTAATATATAAATATATTTAACTTACCAACTAGAAGCTATGAAAGCACTGAGAATAATTTCAAATTATGAGTAATACCAAACCACTAAGAGGATCTGTCCTTTGCTCAACCCACCAGTGATGTAGTAGGAATAATTTTTCTGCCTAGAACATCATACAGAGGCTAAACCACTCTTTTTATTGTTCTGTAGTAACAGCGATCACTCTGCTACCTGCTTTGCTCCTTGATACCCAAAGGTAAGGCACAGGGATGGAGTACAGTTCTTTTTAGTGAGATGGAGCACACCTCTTCAAACAGAGCCTTTTCTTATTTTCCTTCTATTAGTATCATCTTCTACTGCCTCTAGCTCCTGCCTTACTAGAAAATAATTGAAAGCAGAGCTATTTCAGTAGGTCTTGTCTTTAAATTAAATGGTAGTAAATGTGCATACGCAAAAGATAGGGGGACTTGACGTGGTGATGATTTTTTCAAATACTGCTAGCTGATGTAAAGTATTTATTTGAAGTTTGTTCCCTGTGTCTCTCTCAAGTCGCTATTTAACTTTGTCCCAATATGTAAGACAGTTAATATTATTTATTAAGTTAGGAAGGTTTTTTTTTTTTAAAAAAAAACAACAAAAACCAAAAAAAATATTTCCAGATAATAGTCTTTTTACAAATAATTTGAATTTGCATTACTGTTCATTTTAGATGACAAAATATTTATATATTCAGCAGTTCTATAGAACGGAGTAACTTTACCCCTTTTGGCATGCATACATATTTCTTTGCTTATTTTTGAGAAATCTTTTAAACTCTTAGACTTCAAAAGAATTCAAACATATACTTTTGCTCTGATAAATGAGAGCCAGTTGCATTATGCTACTTGACTTTTGTTCAGCTTAATTGAATAAGAATTGAAAAATTGGTCAGTGATAAATGACAAAAAAAAGAAACATATCTGACTTTTTAAAATTTGGAGAAATAATAATTTTAACATTAAACGAAAAGATTTTTTTTTTTCATTTTTCCCCCCAAATATTCCCAAATCATTCAAATATTGCCAAGCTACAGATAATGGAAAACTATTTCTGATGAGCTGATCAGATATAACTGAATTTTCCTAATGATTCATACGTTCCCTTTTTCCATATTTCCATAACTTGTTTTTTAACTTCATCAGCAATATCACACATAAACATTTTCCATTAAGCATTACAGAGTGATCTGCAGAAAATGTATAATTTAATATCAAGAATCTTAAAAATATTCTAGTAGATTTTGAATATTTTTGATTTTTATTATTTCACCATTTTTTGTCATAGGATTTATTTCTATGTTGGATTTATTTCATATACCCAGATCATGTCTCAGCTAAAAAAACCTCTTTCTCTATTATGTGTTCCTCAAGTGCCCATACGTTTAAAAGGGGACTTGATTAAAAAGGATGCTTTATAGAGCATATACTACATATTATTGAGGGAAATGAAAAGAAATATGTGGAAGTATAGTAAGCTGTGACACACCGTTAATCATTTTATCACTTGTAATGTGCCTTGCTGGACTCCTTTGGCTGTTTACCTGTCTTAGAAACTCTAAATAAATCTATTTTTTTTTACCTGGTTCTTTATCAACTGGAATACCGTTGCTGCTTAAAAGATTTTAATATCTTAGCTCCATTCATTACAGCTGCTGTCGTGTCACAGCACTTAGCAGAACATCCCACTGTCATATGAGAAGTGAGCACACCTGCTGAAAACTGTGAATATTAATTAACTGTATTACAATGCAAATTTTTTCATGCACCAAAAAGTGTATCATTTGGATATAAAGCATCTGGATGAGAACAACCTGGTCTCACCTGAAAAGCGGAAACCTTTTTTCCCAAAAAGTTTTACTTTCCTGATGAAAAAATAGCATATTATATTTCACATTCTTTTGTACTTTTTGGCTCACTGAGTTTTGCTGAGAAATAATAGGCAAATTTTGTTCTGGTTTAAATGTTCTCGATCAGCTGGATTATTTTTTCTTCCAGCAACAACACACCACTGAAGCAGAGCGCGGCTTTTTGCACGCCCAGGCGTCCCTCCGATCTCCATCACTGTTCCAGATATCAGCTGCAGCCCTGCAATTCCACCTCCTTCAGGAGAATTGCTCCCAAACGCAATAGAAATGAATTTTGGGTTTTGAAAGCAAAGGCTGATTTAGGACCTGTCCCTCTCCATCCCCCTGAAGGCTCACAACTGCATTTTGCAACACATCTTGCTGCGGTCACACCTGATTACCCCACTCGCGCTGCGGTCTGTCACATGCAGCACGAAAGCCAAGTGCGGGGCCAACACTATAAAAAACCCCTCAGCCTAATTCGGTAATTGGGACTCCGGCTGCAGCTTCACCAAGCAGCCAGTTTTCCTTACACTCTCCACTGCTCGGATAATAGGTGTGATATTTTGTTTCTCCCTTTTCTGGGTGAAGACGCTCGGGCAGAAAGATCTTTCTTCCAGCACATGCCTCCGGCCCCGAGGAAGAGGGCAATTATGCTTCTCGGTTCAGGGGCTGACACCTTTTCCAGGGCGGTCAAGAGTCCCCTGCTCTATCACTTTACTGAAAATGAGGCATGATGGAAAAATGGAGCAAACGTGCTTCCTGCAAATTGATACTGTCAGGTAGTTATGTACAGATAAAACATTCCAGTCACGTAATTAGGTATGTTGCCTGTGCCTTTTCTTCCTCCTCCCCAAAACCTGATGCCTAAGCAGAATTGCTTGCCAAGTATGTGGCACATAAGTTTAACTATTTCAGATAAACCAGAGGTGTCCATGGATTAACATTGACCTTCTAGGTTAGAAATTGTAGCTCTATTTGCCTTTTCTCCCTATGTCTCTTCTGGTCTTTGTTAGTCCTTCAGGAATGGGGCAGCTTATGCCACTGAGTTTCAGTTTCATATATTGGTTTATATCTTGAATTTCTGAGAGTTGTCATCTTTATTTCACTTTAGAAGAAATTTCTGTCTTCAAATACCACTGCAAGGGACTACAGAAATTCTGTAAACAGAGTTAAAATGTTGACCACAGCATTAAGAAAGATGTTGTAATCTTATAAATTAGATTTCAGTCATGACAAGATTTGTTGGATATGAAACCGTAATAGTACTCTTTGCAGCACTCACTGGCTGCAAGAGACGAAAGACTACAACCCTGACAAAACAACAGATTCAACCCCAGTAAGAAATTTAGCTTTTTTTAATCAGTGTTAGCATTAGACTGCACCAATTAAGGTGTATGATCTAAAAACACAAGTTTAGGAATATTGTTCCAACTGAGCATTTTTACAGTCAAGATATCATAAGAGCAATGTGACGCAATTAAATAAACAAGCAAGAGTTAAAGATTATCAGCTTTGTGGCTGAGCTGCTGCAGTATTTTCTTTAAACAAATCACACACAACTTCCCTCAAATAAACAAACAAGCCACTAAGGGAATGGTTTCACCCTGTAAGATATTATAAAATGTACCATCAAAGACAAGCTACATTCACCAGAGGGCAACCCAGCACTTTCCAGCATGAAAAAGGTTCTGTTTTATAAATATTCATATATAGGCAAGCCAGCTATAGTCAGATTCTCCAAAGCTCATAAACAGAACAGCAACAAACATGGCAGCTAAGTTATTTCCAGGTAAAACAAATTGAGCTTCTCAGAATAAAAGAAGAGACCAATAGGAAATGCCTTTAAGGTTTAAAACAGCATAGCAACATTTAAAGCCTTTATTTTCTTTATTGTTGCAGATATCTGTAAGAACAGATGGTTTCAAAAATATGTGTTTCCATTTAGGCTTCTGCTGTACTGTATTTATGAGAGTGTATAGTCACAAGACATATGCCACCTGGCTTTGAGCTGTGATTCATTCAGCTGCAGAACTGTATTAGGTGAAAATCTTTTGCAACATTGAAGAAGTTGCTGGAATTTTGTAAGAATAAAACTCCTGCAGTTTGAAGCACTCTACCCTGTTTCAGTAAGAATAACTATACCTGATATTCTGTCTAGAAGAAAGGCTAAGGAAAAAGAAAGAGTAAGTGAACTTGGAGATCCAGGAGGTAGTCTGTTATTCGATTGTCATTGACAAAGACCAAGGAACAAATCTCACAATCTATATCAGTAATGAGAAGAAATTAGTTGATGAAATCTAGTCCTGAAGTCTCATTTCCAACGACAGATCTAATGCATGATCCATAAAAGTTACTTATTCCCTTCTGCAAAAATATATGTGGTTGGGTACATGTACAGTTGTGTATCTTTATGTATACAGAAGAGCCATAAGTGCTTTTTAAAGACATGCTGCATTTTCTCCTTTCAGCGGTAGTTTTTGAAAGATGCTTTGTGGAACTTAGTTCTGCTAGAGTCCTGAAAAAGAGTGGAAGATGGCAGAGAATTAATCAAGATTTCTCCTGGCATTAATCCGCTCAGGGGCTGAATACGTATTTTCTAAGGGTGGAAGCACAGACACCGACATGTGGTAGCTGCAAGATTTGTTCTGTATGTATATAACCATACTACTGACAGAAAGAAGCAGAGGGAGAGGGAAGTGACCTGTCATTTGAGTCTCAATGCAAGCTGCCAGCAAGACTTTTCTCTCTCCTGCTCAGCATTCCTCGCTGTGAATCCTGTGATCACAGCCAAACTATGGTTTTGGAAATATGCAGTGTAGGAAAGAAAAAAATTTAAATTTCCACACACTAATGAACCCACTTGAGAACAGTCTAAATTTGGTGACACATTTAGGCTAACATGGGAGTTGACTTCTGTATATTCCATATACCTAGTGCCGTGGGCTCCAGAGCCAAATAAAGCAAACTATTGGGGAAAACAAAGCAAGCTGGAAAGCTTACATGCAATAAAAAATATCCTTTCCTTATCAGACAGTGAGAAGACATTGTCATCCTTCCATGTGAAACAGCCAGAAATTTAAAGAACTTTTTCTTTTAACCCTGATTGATTTATTCTGGTTGATTTCCTCAGTCTTGCAAAAGATTTCTGCCTAATATGACCCTGAAGCTTGATGAATCACAGCTCGAAAATGGGAAGATGTACATACATTTCTGATTGTTAAATGTACTTGACCAAATTCTGAAGTGAAGAATGTTTTCACTTTGGAAATACTTGAAAATGTGCTTCTTTAAAAGCTTAGTTTGCAAGAAAAATGTCAACACACTTTTGAGACTCAGCAAATATATTTATAGCCATTCTAAAAAAAAAGCAAAAAAAAAAAAAAGCAGCTTGTTTCTATTTTAATACCAGATAAGCGTACAGACAACCCACATGGAGTTTCATAGATAACCTATTGACAAGGTGATTTGCTTTGACTGATCAGCCATAGGCAAGTCTTGGCAGCCTTGTCATGATTATTCAATACAGGAGGTGCAGGCCAGACTCTAAACTCATCTCAAGAACAATAATTGTAGTTATATTACATATACAACTGTAGGTGTATATGTATTATGGTGTAACATGCTACTTATGTTGTAGCCAGAGCACGAGATAAGATTTAGGGTCAGAACTTTGCACTCCTTTCTAGTTACATCATACAAGTCATAGGTATGCAAGGGATTAAATAATACATATCAAAATGAAGTATAGATACTATCAAACAGCTGTGTGCTCATATAGGGATTCTTTAATTTTTCCCCACTTTTCTCCCTATAAGCTGGCAAGAGCTCAAAGAAATGTTAATAAAGAATGCAGAATAAATCTACTGTTAAAGAGAATCTCTCTTTAAATGCAGGAAGACTTTTTAAAATAATCTTTCAGTCCCTGAACTGAAATTTCAAACTCTTTTCAAACTTTTCATTTATTTGCTCAGACTTCCAGCACATACAACAGCTATTGCAGATATATGTCAGACTGATGTCTTTTGTGGGAATCTTCACTTTAAAAATTGAGGAGAAAAATTATCCGTATTTCAGACAACCTACTAAATGGAAAGGAACACCTTTTATTCACTCAGATACTACATGCTCAGATTACTGATCTAGGTGCAGAAGCTTGCTTTTATAAAAACAGTATCAGCTGGACTGATCACTACCCTCCCATGAGGAATGGGCTAGAGAGAATGTCACATCTGGGATAATTCTGGGAATTTGGCAGGGGAAAAAAAGCACAGCCTGAAAAAAGTTGTACATGTCTGTGCTAAATCTAGGCTGTTGCTGTACATTGTTGCAGTTGGTGGCTGCCCAGGGATCCAATTTAAAGGGGATTCCCTTGATGTAGAAATG
>NW_009226744.1:0-4220 GCF_000690835.1 Fulmarus glacialis | reverse complement strand
TTCCGTGCGATCTCTGCTAGTTCAGAAAGAGACAGCATGCTGTCTACAGTGTGCTACAATCCAAGCTGCCATTCTCCGAACAAGGTAAATGGTGAAGACACTTAAAAGACTTGTGACCATGCAAAAAGAATATTAGCTGTTATCATTTGGTAATTTCCAGGATGCTGGTCTGCCTCTACATAGCATGGTACCACGAAAGACAAAGGGCTTGGGTGTCATTTACTTCTGTGTTCCCCTCATCCCAAATCACCAGTTTTGGTGGTGTTAAATTTACCAAACCTCACTCATACAAATGGAAATTGCATTGGCGTATGGTTTCTTGTTGTAGGATTATTTTTAAAGACAGCAGATTCTGTGCCCCAACTCCTGCTTATGTCAAGGGCACTTCCAGGTCCTCCTGTTGTGTACTGAACATCGGGTCTTAATTTCCTGGCTCTGAACCCACACCATGTTTAGTTAGTCCCATAAAAAAATAAATGGCCCCAGAAAATGTTCTTTTTTTGTCACATAGCACAGTATTCCAATTTGAAATGTGTTTATGTTCCTAGCTTGCATTCTTTCACCCAGACATATGCAGATTTAGCCATCATGTATACTTCCAGAAAGAAGTTAAAAAGTCTGAAAGTGTATTTAATAAGGAGGACATTTAAAGCCACCATTTTCTGATATTAATAATGGGTGATAATTTGGCCATATGATATCAGATATTGCATAAAAGTACAGATTGACAGCACCATAATACTTTTTTTTTACTGTATTATTAAACAAGCAAAAAGAACAATTGGAATGAGTTGCATAATGGAAAGTAATAAATGGTAGCGTAGGAGGTTTTTCCCTCCTACATACTTTGCCTGAGAATAACACTGAGCCAGGAGTACTGTATGGCCACACATATAAACAAAAGGCTAAAACTTAGCAGTGTGGGAATGAAAGAAAGCACGTGTTTAACAACTCATGTGACAACTTCACAATGATTAAAAGAAGGAATATCATGCTAAGAAATGAAAATTACCATTCTTATGCTCTGTTTTTCTGAATTTAAACCAAAACATGCACTGGCATTTGGATTTAGATTCACAACCTGTAGAAGGTGGCATATTTTAAACTTCTAAAGGTTTTACCGGAAAGTTAATGTCTCCATCCTGCTGTTATGCTAAAATTATGGAAAAGGAACCCAGCACTGTAAGTTTAATACTGCTAAGGAAATAGCAGTTCTCCCACTGTCAGGACTACATGCAGAACTATGATAAGCCTGCTCTAAGAAATGCCTAGTTTCATGTAAAAATGTGTAGTAAATAATTTCTCCAGGAAAAAGGAATTTGTGCTGCACTTAAGATCATCATAGTGTCCAACAGAAGAACAACAGTATAAAGATACACATTGGAAAGTTCTTCTGAATAGTAAAAACACATACAAACATGAAACACAGCCCATCTCAATAGACTCTTGTTTCAGTTAGCTGAACAGTCTGGATGGAATTTTGTTAGTGCAGTAAAGCTAACAACTCTGCTCCTCTGTCACAACATTTTAGTGAGTACAACTCAACTTCTTTTATCAAATACGTTACCCTTGTGCTAAAGCATTCCTTTGAAGTTGTCACTTCTGATTGGGAAGGGTTCAGCACTTGGGCAGACAGAAAAATTATTTGCATGCAATCATCAGCACAATTTTTTTTTGAGCATCCTAGATAGACCAATCCAATCACGTTTATGAATGAGTCTGATTAATAATGATTAATATTGAATTAAAGTAGAAGTTGCAGAAGTTGCTGCACTATAGTATTTCTACTGCTCTGTAATAGATTTAATTTGTAGTTTGTAAACAATTGTGTTTGTGTACAGTTACACCCTCCCCACCCTGGTTTAGCCTATCCCTTTTTCCTTTTGAAGACCTAATGTCTAGTGGTATGAAGTTGTGGCTGGAGGAGTATTTATGTCACTTACCTTTTTCTCTAACTGTGGTATGGATGCTCTTAAGCAATCTTGTAACTGCTGTCCCTTCTGATCACAAAATGGCATTTGGTCTATGAGCCAATTAGTTTTGCCAAGTTTGCAAATTACCAGAGGGACCACATTTGTAGTCTTTAGAAACTGTTTCATGCATTGTTTTGATGGCTTAGATGTTAGACATTATTTAGACATTAGAACCCTCCCTTACTCATTAGCAGTTAATGGACTGGGAGCAAAGGAAACAGCTAACATTTATTTCATAAAGTCATCTTTACTGAGAAACTCTAGTAGTGGACTGAGATCAGTTAAGTAAGCGAGAAGGAAAATAAACTCTCTGAGAAAAATATAACTCTTAAATATGAGAAAAAAATAGCATACCACATAGCTAACAAAAGTAATATGACAAATTACAGACTAAGAAGTTATCTTGATCCTGCATTTTCAAATACTCCTCTCATTTCATTTCTGTCCTCCATTGATTTATTCTTACATCTGAAATTTGTAGAAAAGTCCACGTGTATACCACAAGCTCCGGTAGAGGTCACTCCTTCTTATTCCCACCAAAAAATATGGAATTTCCACCCAAAGTAAGCATACCTCAGGTCTGACCTAATACTGGCCTTTTTCCATTTACAGAAAAACTGAAGTCTCCTTAGGGTAATAAAAACTTTTTCTTGCAGTGACATGTACTTTTTTGGCCTTCAATGGCAATAATGACAATAAATACAGCTCCTAGAGCCCTCTAATTGTAGTCCATAGCTACACAGAGTGACAGTGAAAAGTAGCATGCTTCTTAACCTATGGGAAGGTGTTCAACTAATTTGTTCCTTTTTATAGAAATAACTCAAGTCCTTGGTCTCATGGTGAGTGGAGAATGTGCCTCTCCTTTGAGTAAAATCTAGGTGCCTCTGTTCCAAACAGTTTCAGCCATTTCAGCAATATAATAAGACTGTGTCATAAAACCCACTGTTCTCATCATATTTACTCCCTATTTTTGTCCGAAACCACATAGATGTTGATGATAGGTTATGATTTTATGACATTTACGGGTATATTATGCCATCTGACTGTAAGTTATTATATTTAGAATGACAGAAATGCAAATAAAGTAAACTAACACTGTTTCTTGTATGGATATTTAATGTAAGCAACAAAAAAGTATACTTAATATGAAGAAAAAGCTAAACGTTAAGATAAAATTTGCACACAAATGAGTATCACTATTCCCACATTCATTCACTCTTTCATCTGAGTCTTTCAATACAGTATTTTGTATTTCTCTTATAAAGAGCTCAATGTGCTGTGACAGGGTTTTTTTTTCTATTGTCTTTGCCTGAATTTATTGCATGCAGTGCTGGCCTTTGCTAACACAGTGAACAGAATTATAATTCCATCATTTATTATATTTATACTACCAGGAAATTACAAAATAGATCAGTGGATCACATGTCTCAAATGATAGTGGGGATGTATGTTGGAAGTCAGTATGACTTTTTCTCCTTTTTGCTAGGAAATTTCAACTGAAAATTAAAATAATTAAAATATTTAAGACAAAGCTGATTAATGATCCACATGTTCGCTGAAATCTATGCGGATGAGCTAATCCTTTAAGAATGATTACTGATAAGGTAATGTGTTCATAGACACAGTTAGTTCCTCTTGCCCGATAATAGAGCTTAATATCCTTGACATGTTAAATACAACCCTGAAAATAACAAAGTGGTTATCATCAGAAAATATACTAACAAAATATTAAATATATCCGTCTATACAGAATTGCTGTCCAAAATTGCTTTTGATTGTTGTTGGTAGAAGTAATGCAAGATAAAGAACGTGAATGTAATCAAATTGTGAAAATATCAGGTAAAAGGCCACTCCTAAGTGATCCGTCTTAATTCAACAAATGAGAAAATGAAGTGACACGAACATAAGTCTAGCCAAATACAGATGTAGAATTGTTGTGGTTTAACCCAGCAGGCAGCCAAACACCACCCAGCTGCTCGCTCGCTCCCTTCTAACCAGTCACTAGTGAGCGTAACTGATACTTTCCCAGTTGGAAATGGGGTGGGGGAGAGAATCAGAAGGGTAAAAGTGAGAAAACTCGTGGGCTGAGATAAAGACAGTTTAATAGGAAAGCAAAAGCAGCACACAAGCAAAGCCAAACAAGGAATTCATTCACCACTTCCCATGGGCAGGCAGGCGTTCAGCCACCCCCAGGAAAGCAGGGCTCCATCCCGCGTAACGGTTACCTGGGGAGACCAAACCCCTCAC
>NW_009226743.1:13915-18478 GCF_000690835.1 Fulmarus glacialis | reverse complement strand
CACATGCAAACCCACCTCTGCACACATATATACATGTGTGCACATGCATGTACATGCACACGCATGTAGTTACACGTGCATGCAAACATGCACTTGGAGCTCTGTAAGTGTGTATAAACATGCACACACATAGGGATGTGTACACATGCACTCGCTCACACCCTGCTGCGCATGCACACACACACACGCATGGAGGAACATGTGCATAAATGCACATGCAAACCCACCTCTGCACACATATGTGAACACATGCACCTATGTACATGCTCACACATGTATGCAGTCATGCACACATGCAAACATACCCACACTTCCACATGGAGCTCTGTAAGCGTGCATGCACATGTGCACACCCACAGAGATGTGCACACATGCACCCGTTCGCACACCGCTGCACATGCACACGCATATGCAAACGAACACATGCCTAAATCACATGCAAACCCACCTCTGCATGCATACGTGCCTACACATGTGTATGCACACATGCGTATGCAGTCCCACATGCATGCAGACACACATGCATCTCTGTAAGTGTGCATACACGTGCACACATCACCTGTTCACACACCGCTGCACATGCAAACATATGCATGGATGAATATGTGCATGCGCACATGCAAACCCACCTCTGCGCACATACACATGTGCACATGCACATATGCACACACACATTTTAGTCACACACGCATGCAGACACACACTTGCATATGGAGCTCTGTAAGCGTGCCCACGCGTGGACACACAGAGACATGCGCATGACGTCTGTTCACATGTCGCCGCACAAACGTGCACATGCAAACCCACCTCTGCACACATACATAAATGTGTACACGTGCACATATGCACATGCACACACATGCAAACACAGCCACACTTGCACATGGAGCTCTGAAAGAGTGCATACACAGGTATGTGCACATATGCACCTGTTCACACACCGCCACATGTGCACATATACATATTCATGGATGAACATTTCCATAAATGCACATGGAGACTCACCTCTGCACACATACATGTCTGCATATGCACTATGTACATGCACACACATGTATGCAGTCACACACGCATGCAGAGACACACTTGCACATGGAGCTCTGTAAGCGTGCACACACAGAGATGTGCACACATGCACCCGTTCACACACTGCTGCACGTACACACACATGCATAAATGCATAGGCAAACCCACCTCTGCATGCATACATGTCTGCACATGGACATATGTACGTGCATGCACATATATGCAGTCGCATGCGAACACCCCCACACTTGCACATGGAGCTCTACAAGTGTGCACAGACACACAGACGTGCACATGACACCCGTTTACACACCGCGGCACATGCAAACATATGCACAAACGTGCATAAATGCACATGCAAGCCCACCTCTGCACACGCATGCACATATGTACATGCACACACGTATGCAGTCGCACATGCATGCAAACACTTGCATATGGAGCTCTGTAAGTGTGCACACACATGCACACGCACACATAGGTGCGCACACATGCACCCACCCGTTCACGCACGGCTGCACGTACACACACATGCATAAATGCACACGCAAACCCACCTCTGCGCGCACACACGTGTGCACGTGCACATATGTACACGTGCACACACGTATGCAGTCACGCATGCATGCAGACACACCCCCACGGAGCTCTGCAGCCCCCCAGCACCTTCAGGGGCCATCCCGGACAGCGTGTCCCCTCCAGCTCCTGTCACCTCGGGCTGTCCCCAGCCCTTTGGGGACACCGTGACTCTGCTGAGCCCGTGGCCAAATCCTGCAGGGTCTCAACATCCTTATGGGGGGCCTGGACCAGGGGACACCTGGGGGTGTGGGGACAACCTGGGTGGCTGCCCTTAGGAGGAGTTGTTGTCCCCTCCAACGTGGGATGTCACTTGGTAGTGACAATCACTGTGGACGTTGGCCCAGGGAGTGACACTGAGTGGCTCCTGCCACCTTGGGTGATGCAGAGGGCCCAGTCCAGCCTCACTTGGAGATATGGTCCATCCCTTGTCCTCCACAGCTGGCACCTGGCCTGGGGGCTGCCTCGGGGGGACGGTGACGCCCACAAAGACCCCATGGGCACCATGTGAAAGCCAGTCTTGGAACCATGAAGTGCTGGAGGTGGCAGCTTGGCTTCTGCTCCTGCCACCAAGGTGTCCACCAGCAGCATGGCAAATCCAACATCTTGCCCAGCTGGTGAGGATTCCCTGTCCCCGAGGTCCTGTGGTGGCCATGGCATGGTGGCCTGATGGAGAGCAACTCTGGGAGCTGTGACACAGTGGCCTCGGCGTGGTGGCCTGATGGAGAGCATCTCCAGGAGCTGCGATGCCGATGGTGGTGGCCACGGCACAGTGGCCTGATGGAGAGCATCTCCAGGAGCCGTGACGCTACAGCACAACTCCATTGGAGGCACCATGCAACAGAGGATGCCATGTGGCCAGGATGCCATTTCATGGTCACCTTCTGGGTCTGTTGAACTGAAGCCTCACCAGGAATGTCATGAGCTCTTGATTTCCCTCCATCACCAGGTGCCAGCGCTCAACATCACAGGTTAATGACAGTCTCTGGAGCATGGGACAACTCCCACCTTACCAACAACCCAACTGGGGCCTGGGTTGCTCTGGCCAAAGCTGGTCTCCTGCATTTACATCTCCTCTATCCAAAGTCTCAATCAGCCCAGGAGAACGTGATGGTGATGCTCTGCTCACCAAGAAGATCACACACTCCACTTTCCATAGGAGCTGCTTCTATAGGCTCACATTGGCTTGGCCATGTTGGGGTCAGTGGGACAACCCACCCAAGGTTGGGTTGGAGACCATCAAGCTCCACCACCAACCTAGAAATGGGTTTACGGCCAGTCCCATTCACTTCACCACCACATCACCGCGCCAAAAAACCAAAAAACCAACCACCAAACCCTCTCGGGCTCTTTTTTTTTTTTTTTTTTTTTTGGAAACATTTTAATAGTTATCGAATGTTCTACATCTTACAGTAAATATCGTACAGTTACAAACTCTTGGCTGAAATCTGTCAGGGAGATCACAACCTGATCTTCAGAACCAAAACCAGAACAGAAAACAAACGGGGAAAAAAAGAAACCCCCAAATTTACGCTTCAGATGGACAAACCGAGGCTGTGGGGCTTTCCAGGGCATCAGTTCAAGGCTTTTTTTACACACCTTTGAGACTTGGAAGACACGGTTACTCTTGGGTTTAAATTTTTTTTTCTTGTTTTTTGGGGGGTTTTTTTTTGGTATTTATTTTTGCTTAAGGGGTCCAATAATATTTAAAAAGGAGCTGGCCTGGCGGTCGAAATGAATCAAAAAATTAATTACGTAGCAAGAGGGGTAGGAGCGCGGCGTGGGTTTGCTCCATGGGAACGGCAGGGTTTGGGTGCGATCCTGCACCCCGTTATCTCGTTTTTTCCCTTCCTCGCTGTGCTTCCCGATGGCTGCTCCAACCCTACGAATCGCACCCCATCCAGCGCCCTGATCCTGAACCCCCTTCGCCCCGGGAAAAACCCAGCTCCCCCAGCTCCATCCCTTGCAGGAAGATGCAGCCGTGCTGCAGGTGGCCACATTGCATCAAGATTTTTTCCTTATAAACAGCACGATTGAGCGTTTCGAACCGGGAATTGCTGCCGTTAAACCACGTATTTTGCTATTCCTGCTTTGCAAACGTCCCCGTAACAAGTTATTTTACCCGATTATCGGTGAATCTGTAAGTGCCACGGTGCCACACACCAGAAAAACACCTTTTCCAAGCTCTCCTCCCTCCCAAACTCCTTAACAGGCTTTATTTTCCTTTTTTCTCTATGGGAATACTAGCACGCAGCAGAGAAAATAGCCGGAGCCTGATCCTGCCGACAGCCCGGCACTCGCGGCAAAGCAAAGGGAAGATGGGCAGAGGGTCGCCACATTTTGGGGATGACGGATGCTCGGAAGGCCTGAAAATATTGACAATTAAAAAAAAAAAAATAACCCAAACCCTGGATTTATGGGTATCCAGCAGCAGTTATTGCTATTGTCGGCTGGTTGGGTTTTCCTATTGCAAATAAACCCCCAAATATGGTTTTTTTTTTTTCTTTCTCTAAGGTAGCAAGACCCAATTTCACGCCCTCCGGCCGGGGACTGCATCATCCCAAATCCCCTGCGGGGATGCATCCGCCGGGATGCACGAGTGGGAGGGGATGGCAAAGAGTTGGGGGGGTCTCTCCGGGAAGGACCGTATTCAGCGGGATGCCGGCAGCCGGGGGAAAACCTGACACCCTGAAACATCCATCATTAAAAAAAAAAAAAAACAAAAAACGAAAACAACCACCTTTAAATAACACTTCATGGTAATTAACATCTTGAAACTGCAAAAAGCTGGACTGGGTTATTATTCTTCATAAAATACAGGAGTAAATCCTCACCCGGAGGGTTCAGCCGCTTGGAGGCGTGATGGGGACAGGCTCCAAGGGGCTCGTTTGGGTTGGGGGCCAACAACACTCTTAATATGCCTTCTCCACCCCCCCCCAAATGTTTCATTACAGCTAGTTT